>NW_006408705.1:6201310-6201935 GCF_000296735.1 Chrysochloris asiatica
TGTCTAAATCCCTGTATCCCGGAGCCCTGTTGCTCCAAGGTTGTGCATACATCATAAATTACCTATGCCTCACTTAGACCATGCGAACCTGCCTAACTATTCTCCCATCAACCTTGTTCTTCCATTCCCCATTTCCTTCCTGTGTATTTCTCCCCACCCCCCACCCTGCCACAATCACCCACCTCCAAGTTAACCTGTGTCTATTCCTTACCCCTTGCTCTATCTTCTTCTCTTTCCCTCCCCTCCTCTCGTCCCATACATCCTGGTGATCAGCAAATATATATAATTTATTTTTTTCCCTTTTAGTGTGGGTTCTGTTTCTTACTCATTTATAATAATGGTCCTATGCAATATTTCTCCTTTTGTGACTGACTAATTTCACTCAGCATAATGTCCTCAAGGCCCATCCATGTAATGTGCTAGCTTGCAGCTTCCTTGTTTTTCTTCAGGGTGGCATAGTATTCCATTGTATGTATGTACCAAAGTTTGTTTATCCATTCTTCAATTCATGGGCACTTAGCCTGTTTCCATCTTTTTGATATTGTAAACAGTGCTACTATGAACATTGGTGTGCATATATCTACTCCTGTTATCGCTCGTATTTCTTGTGGGTAAATACCAAGTA
>NW_006408705.1:6205346-6205979 GCF_000296735.1 Chrysochloris asiatica
ATATTGAAAGAGCCATGGGCTGCCAAAAGAACCAATAGATTTATTTTGGAAGAAGTGTAGCCAGAATGCTCCTTGGAGGTCAAGATGGCCAAACTCATCTCTCGTACTTCAGATGCATTGTCAGGAGGGGCCAGTCACTAGAAAATGATATACCATGTTTGATTAGGGGGAGGGTCAGAGAAAAAGAGGAAGACTCCCAATTAGATGGATTGGCTAAGTGGCAGCCTCAATGGACTCAAGTGTGACAGCAGTAGTGAGGTTGGTCCAGGATCTGGCAGTGTTTCGTTCTGCTGTGCATAAGGTTGCTATGGGATGGTACCGATGCAATGGCACCTAACAATAACAATACAGCTGTGTGAGCTATTTCCTTAATGTAAACTTCTCTCCTATATATATATGTATATGATTATATCAAGGAAATTCTAATATATATTATATATATTTTACAGTCCTAGTGTGGCACTGTAGGATAAGCACTGGATTACTAATCACAAGGTCAGCAGTTCAGATCTACCAAACTCTCCTAAGAAACCCTATATAGTGTTCTATAAATTCAAACCAAGTCAATAGCACTTAAAAATAACAATATTAATATATATATATTAATATATGTTGTTGTTATTGTTAAGAGTC
>NW_006408705.1:6206521-6207821 GCF_000296735.1 Chrysochloris asiatica
TATTGGTCCAGTGGTGAGGATTTTTGTTTTCTTTACAATGAGATGCAATCCATCCTGAAGCCTATTGTCTTTGATATTCATCAATAAGTATTTTAAGTGCTCTTCACTTTCAACAAGCAAGATTTTATCATCTGCATATCATAGATTGTTAGTGAGTCTTCCTATAATCCTGATGCCACGTTTTTCTTCATATAACACAGCTTCTCAGATTATTTGCTCAGCATACAGGTTGAATAAGTATGGTGAACAAATACAACCCTGTCCCACACCTTTCTTAATTTTAGGCCATTCAGTGTTCCCATGTTCTGTTTGAACAACTGCCTCTTGGTCCATGTACAGATTCCTCATGAGCACAATTAAGTGTTCCAGAATACTCATACTTCACAATGTTGTCCATAGTTTGACATGATCCACGCAATTGAAAGTTTTTTACATAGTCAATAAAGCACAGGTAAATATCTTCCTGGTATTCTCTGCTTTCAGCCAAGATCTATTAGACATCAGAAATGACATCCCTCCTTCCATGTCCTCTTCTGAATCCAGCTTAAACCCCTAGAAGTTCTCTGTTAATGTATGCTTGCAGCCATTTCTGTGTTACCTTTGTAAAACTTTACTTGCATAGGGTATCAAAGAGATTGTCTAATGCTTTCTGCATTCCGTTTGTTCACCTCTCTTTGGAATGAGCTCAAATACGGATCTCTTCTAATCAGTTGGCCAGATAGCTGTCTTCCAAATTTCTTGGCATAGATGATGAGTCCCTCCAGTTCTGCCTTACTTTCTTTAATGATTCTAGTTTTTATTCTTTCAATACCTGGTGCCTTGTTCTTTGCCAATTCCTACACTGCACCTTGAACTTTTTCCATCTTCCGACCCATAGTGACCCTGTGTAGGGTTTTCTATGAGTGACTGAAGAGCTTAAACCACCAAACTTGTGATTCAAACCAATCCAGCGCCTTAACCCACAGTACCATATATATATATTTATATTTATATATATTCACCATTCATCTGTCAGTGTGTTTTACTATAGTGGTTTCATATTGCTGTGATTCTGATAGCTTTGTCACAGGTATTTTAAATACCAGCAAGGTCACCTATGGTGAACAGGTTTCAGATGAGCTTGCAGACGAAGACATACAAGGAAGAAAGAGAGACCAACTACTTCTGAATATTTAGTTACTAAAACATTAAGAATGTTTTAATGGTTAATGTTCAACCATTTCAAGAGATACCATATGAACAAGAGCCAATGATACTCAGAGAGGAAGTCCAAAGTGCATTGAAGGAAGTGGCAAAGAAC
>NW_006408705.1:6207986-6209444 GCF_000296735.1 Chrysochloris asiatica
TATATATATACATTTGCTTCACTAGAGAACCCAGCCTAAGACAAGTACTTTACTATCTGAAGCTTTCTAATTTAATACAGTCTTCTGTTTCTCATGCATTCTAAATTTGAGATTGACACAGATAAAGAGCCAAAACTAAACCCAGTATCATCAAATTTCCTGCCACATTATATAGGATTTCTGAGTTTGCAAATTTTTATGGGAGCAGACAACTTTACCTTTCCCCCAGGGACAACTCACATGTTTGAACGTGTTTGAACATGTTTGGACGTGTTTGGAGTTAGCAGCCCATTACCTATAACACAGCACCACCAGATAGACTCTAAAATATTGGAACCATGATTTTTGATATAGCAGTGAAAATGTTACAGATTTTGCTGCACAGTTTTTTTTAACATTAAATATTATTGTTGATAAGTATGGGTTGATGTTGATTTTTTGTATGCCTTTTATATATGATTTGTTCTGTTTTCCAATTTTACTTTTAATATTTTTGTTGGTGGTAAAGTTTAGTAACTCATCAGAATTGTCTGAGTATTGATAATCTCCCTTTTCTCTTGAGATAGTGTGGGATTTTAAGGTGATCACAAATGTCTTCCTTTTTTCCTAATATATGTTTATTTTGTTCTCAGCAGACACTTATTTTTTGTTATTTTCATATCCATATTTCATTTTCTTTCTATTTATTCTTATGTTTTATTTATTTGTAACTTGTTTTGTATAATTTCCATTTTTTATTCATAGCTTCTTTGGCCTGACATTTAGTTTTTATTAAATAAATATTTTTTTCTCTTTCATTTCATCCCTGAAATCAGTTTGCTCACTTTTATTTCTATTTGTTATCCTATCATTGCTACTTGGATCAATTATTTTTGAGAGCAACTACGCTTTAAATTATTCTTTGTTTTAAGTGTTGATTTTTATTCTCACCTTCTTTTATCATAATTGATTTATCTTCATTTGTATTTCCTCCTTTCCTTTTGAGGTATGTTGGCAGAAGTGCTTTGTGCAGTCCTTTCTAGAGCTCATTTATCCCTGCGTGGAGAATTTTCTCAAAAGACCAGTGATTTGTAGAAATATTCATAAGGGAAGTGAATAGTCATTGAAATAAAATAGCCCAACGTCAATATTTTTTCTCTTGCTTCCAGATTTTTCTGAACCTGATGATGAAAGCAGTGCTTTTAGTTTTCATTCTGAGGCTCATTGCTTGGCATCTTGTCATTGCTGTGTCTTATCTTTCAGACAAGCTTGAAATCCGGAGAGCTGCCTTTCCAACCAAACAAAACAAAATAATTCTTCTTCATACTTCCTGACCACAGGCTTCTTACAGAGACATATGTCTGGGAATATTATTTCCTAGTCATTTTCTCTTGGTACACCTATAAAAATAAACATGGTTCCAGGACAATTAGTTATTCCGCATTTCAAATATCTTTCTTGTTGTTGTTGTTAGGTGCC
>NW_006408705.1:6210153-6217479 GCF_000296735.1 Chrysochloris asiatica
CAAGGTTGTATCATCTGCATATCACAGGTTGTTAATGAGTCTTCCTGCAATCCTGATACCAAATTTTCTTCATATAATCCAGCTTCTCAGATTATTTGCTAAGCATACAGATTGAATTAGTATGGTGAAAGAATACATCCCTTTCCTAATATTAAACCACTTAGTGTTCACTTGTTTTGTTTGAGTAACTGTCTCTTGGTTTATGTATAGGTTCCTCATGAACACAGTTAAGTGTACTGGAATACTAATACTTCCCAACGTTGTCATGATCCACACAATCAAAAGCCTTTGTGTAGTCAATAAAGCACAAGTAAACTTCTTTCTGATATTCTCTGCTTTCTGACAAGATCCACTTGATGTCAGACGTCTGCAGTGATATCCCTCGTTCTGCGTCCTCTCTGAATCCAGCTTGAACCTCTGGAAATTCTCCATCACTCTATAGTTACAGACATTTTTTGCATTATCTTTAGTAAAACTCTACTCGCTTGGAATAACAATGATAATATCCAATGATTTCTGCATTTTATTTAGTTATTTCTCTTTGGAATTGGCAGAAATACAGATCTCTTTTAGTTAGTTGGCCATTTAGTTGTATTTAAATTTCTTGACATATATGTGTGAGTACCTCCAGTGTAGCATCAATTTGTTGAAAGATTTCAATATGTATTCCATCAATTTTTGGTATCTTATTCTTTGCCAATGAATTAAATGCACAGTGGACTTCTTCTTTCAGGATCATTGGCTCTTAATCATATGCTACCTCTTGAAATGGTTGAACATCAACTATTTCTTTTTGGTGTAGTGACTGTGTATTTTTTCCATCCACTTTTGATCCTTTCAGCATCATTCAATATTTTGCCCATAGAATCCTTCAATACTGCAAGTTGAGGTTTGAATTTTTTCTTCAGTTCCTTAGCTTGAGAAATACTGAATGTGTTCTTCCCTTTTGGTTTTCTAACTCCAGTTCTTTGCACAGTTCATTATAATATTTGACTTTGTTTTCTCAAGCTGACCTTTAATATTTTCTGTTCAGATCTGTGGTTCCTTGTTTTTTCCATTTGCTTTAGCATCTCTACACCACAGAGCAAGTTTCAGAGTGTCTTCTGACATCCATTTTGGAGTTTTCCTTCTTTCTTGTCTACTTAATGACCTTTTGCTTTCTTCCTGTATAATATTCTTGATGTCATCCCACAACTCTTTGGGTCTTCGGTCTTTAGTGTCTAATGCATCAAATCTGTTCTTCAGATGATCTCTAAATTCAGGTGGGATATATTTAAGTCATATTTTGGCTCTTGTGGACTTGTTTTAATTTTCCTCAGCTTCAACCTGAATTTACATATGAGCAATTGATGGTCTGCTCCGCAGTCTGCCACTGGCCTTGTGTTTGATATGGAGGTATTCCACCACCTCTTCCCACACATGTAGTCAATATCACTCTAGGACTCCTTGAAAAGACCCCTCAGGAAGTGACACCTAATTTGTAACACTCTGTGCTCCTTCTACTCTAATATAGACATGCAGAGATCAATTTCTCTACTATTTCTTTTCTCTGGTCCAATATTTTATCCTCTTGGCAATTTTGTTGTAGTTGTTAAGTGTTATGGTGTCCATTCCAACCTAGAGTGACCTTGTATAGGGTTTCCAAGGAGCAGGTGGTGAGCTTGAACCAATGACATTGCAGTTCAAACCAACATTGCAATACAACATCAGTTATATACATAGTACCACATCAGAACTCCTGTTGGTAACTTCGCTTCATGATAAATTTTGTTTGGAGTTTTTGTTTTAATATCCCACAGTTTAAAGTTAAAATATAAATTTCCTTTTGTGTTTTTCATTTTCATTATCATTGATAAATGGGATTTAGCAAAAGAGTGGGCAGAGTGGCTTTTTCTATCTTAAAAATGGAAATATAAGCATGATTTAGACCTTGATGTAAGTGTATTGTCAAGTTACTCAGGACAATGAGTAATTTAAAGAAATAAGGAGCTTGATGTACAAGTAATGGCTAAATGCATTAACATGTTTATACTACTAGTCATTTTCAAAGACTCCAGTCTTATGTCTCATTTATTAATGACATCAGATATTATACACTGTAAAAAAATTCATCACTATGTAGAATTCACTAAATTTTGTATTATATTTTGCTAGTATATTATCACAATAATGTAGTAAATAACTCCTCTTAATATCCACTATGTAAATGCAAACATTTGCACATGTGTGATACAAAGAGAAAACTACACTAGACCTTGATAATGAATGTTTGCATTTTTCATGCAAAAAGTATACTTTTTGACATGTGTTTTGATTCTTTTGATCTATTTCCAATGCTTACTATCGTTTTGACTACTTAACTTGGGTACTTAAAAACTGACTTTAAATGTTATAGTACATTGAGTTTAGCTACTTGGTGGCAATTTAGGGCACTTAAACTGATGGAAGTTTCTTTTGTCAATTTTTTAAGAAACAAAGAATGGATTGTGAGAGTCTATAGACTTAAAATGGAGAAAAGTTTGAAGTTGTCAAAGAGTTCCTTTTACTTGGAGCCACAATCAGTGCTTATGGAACCAGCAGTTAAACAACATATTGCATTATGCCAATATGCTACAAAACAACTCTTTATGAGTTTAAAGAGCAAGGGTGTCACTTCAAGAACTAAGCTGTGCCTGATCCAAACCATGATATTTCTAATTACCTTGCATGCATGATACAGCTGTACAGTGAATAAGGAAGACCTTTGAGGAATTGATGCATTGGAATTATGGTGTTGATGAACAATATTGAAAGTACTACGGACTGCCAGAGGAGTCTTAGTGTAGCACCGTAGGATAAGCATTCAACCATAAGGTCGATTTGAACTGCAAAGTTGATGGTTCAAACTCACTAGACACTTCTTGGAAACCCTATACAGGTTTGCTATGAGTCAGAATCAATTCTATGGCACTTAACAACAGAATGAACTGCCAGAAGAATGAACAAATGTGTCTTCGAGGAAGTACAACCAGAACGTTCATTAAAAGAATAGAGATATTTTGTCTTTTGTACTTAGGATATGTTGTTAGGGGAATCAGTTCCTGGAGAAGGACAAGGATCAGCTAAAAAGAGGAATATTCCCAACAATATGGATTGACACAGTGACAGCAATAATGGACTCAAGCATAACAATCATGAAGTTGACACAGGATACATAAGATTGAACTAACTCAATAGCACCTAACAACAGGCTCTCTTAATTATTTTCAAAATAAATATTGATGATCTCTCAAATTCTTTGTGTCAGGAATCTGGTCACAGTGCATCAGGAGTCTCTGGGTGATGGCCTATCATGAGGTTTTAGTCGACCTGTTGAAAGGGACAAAAGACTCTGCTGAGGAAAAAAAAATCACTTTTGTTTTCAGGCCTGGGCCACTTGCTCTGGGTATCTCCAAAGGGATGCTTCATGAAATGGAATCTGGTTTTCCTGAGCAAAGAATGATCCAAAAGAATCATGTTAGGTGTGAGAGCACCTAAAAAGAAAGCCACATTCGTCTCAATAAGAAATTAAATATCATCACTTTTGCCATATTCTGTTTGTTAGAAATGATTCAATAAGTTCAGCTCATGTAAAAGACAAGTGTGTCACATAAAATTACAAATTCAATGAAATGAGAATTATTGGGATTCATCTTAGACACTGTCTCCTATATTCTTTTCTAAAAGAGAATCAAAATGAATCAACAATCAATGTCCATGTAAATATCAGTCAAGGAATAAAAGGATGTATTGCTTTTGGCAAATCTATTGCAAAACATCCCTTTATTAAATGCTAAAAAGCAAAAATGTCACTTTAAAGACTAAGGCACATATGTCCCAATCTGAAGTATTTTCAGGGGTTTCATACATGTGAAGGCTGGACAATGAATAAGGATAATCAAAGAAAAATTGATGCCATTGAATTACAGTTTTGGTGAAGAATATTAAATATACCATGAACTACCAGAAAGAATAAATTCATCTGTGATGGAATAAGTACCACCATAATGCCCCTTAGAAGCAAGGATGACAAGACTTCTCAACATACTTTGGCTGTCAGGAGTATGACATGCTTGGAAAGGTAGGGGGTCATTTAAAAAAGGAAGACCCTAAACAAGGTGGAGTGCTACACTAGCTGTAACAATGGGTTCAACTATAGCAAGGATTGTGAAGATGGTGCAGGGTTGTTCATTGTGCTGTACATGGGGTCACCATGAGTTGGAACCAACTAGATGACATCTAACAACAACAACCATATGTCTGTAATTTTTCTGGCTATTAATATGCTAACATTTATCAATGCTTCTAATTATTCATAAACCCTTTTAAAACAGGACGCCTGGTGAATGGAAGAAGCTGTTTACTTGTGTCTCATGGAAGCAAGAGTGTTTATGAATAAGAAATATCCATTTCTTACACTGTTTAAAAAATAACTTGACTATCTGGAGTTTATTATAAGAGAAAACAGGAACCTACCCAGACTATGCAAAGTTGTTCTGGAGTTTTAAAATTAAGTAACTTGTGGAGGCTGTTATAAGCTTACAAAACTTTTATCTAATGGAAAGGCGATGGAAATTAAGCAATTTATTTTAATACATTAAGCTTCATCTCCAAAGGCAAAGAAAGAGTGTGATAGTGCAGCTTGGCATGGGTATCAATGAAATATGGAAATGTTATTGCAGAGTTGTGTGCTGCCGAGTCAGTTATGACTCATAGAGACTCTGTATATTGTTTCTGGAGCATGAGGTGTGCTTTAACTGCTGAATTTTTGATTACCAGTCCAGAATTTATCTTACAGCACAACACCAGGGCAGAGTGGGCATGTAATTACTATAGGTATTATTTTTGCCTTCCTGTTTTTCTCCTTATTGTCCTTTCTTTCTTCTTTTCATTCCTTACCTATATAAAACCCAACCAAATCCCACTACTAGCAAGTCAGTTTCATAGTTATCCTATGTTGTTGTTGCTATGTGCCGTGTAGTCGGTTCTGACTCATATTGACCATGTACAGGATTTTCAAGGCTGTAAATCTTTACGGGAGCAGAAAGCCTCATCTTTCTCCCATGGAATGGCTGGTAATTTCGAACTGCTGGCTGTGAGATTAACAAACTGATTTGTAACCACTAGAGTATAAATATTCCTTAGGGTCTCCTGAGACTTTTAATTTTCCAGGAGAAGGCGGCAGCATCTTTCTCCCCTAGAAAGACTGGTAGGTTTGAGCCACTGACTTTGCTGTTAAGATCCCAATGCCTGTCACACAGTTGTTGTTAAGTGCCATCTAGTCAGTTCTAACTCATAGGGACCCTCTCTAGGGTTTCCAAGGAGCAACTGGTAGATTTGAACTGCTGACTTTGCGGTTCACAGTACAGTGCTTATCTATCCCTTAGGGTTTTGGAGACTGTAAACTTTAAAGAAGCAGAAAGTCTTATCTTTTTTCCCACAGAGCAGCTGATGGATTTGAAATATAAGCTTTCAAGTTAGCATCCCAGTGCATATCCTATAAGGCAACCAGTATAACAATATAACACTCTGTCTAACGCTGGTTTAGAGTTCTGGTGTGGCCCTGTAGGATAAACACCAGCAGCTGAAACTCATAGACATTCCACTAAGTGTGGGAAGTGACTTAACAAGCACTTAACAACAACAACAAATAAAACTGGTCAATTTCCTGACCTATTTAACTTTATGTGATGATTTTTCTGTCCTACAAAAGTCTCTAGCAGCTTGAATATCTGATTTCATTTTTTGTATTTATGATTACATTTATTGTCTATGTATTTGTGCTACATAAATAAGATGTGTACATTTCTACATTTTGCAGTAATTGGTACACTTTTTGTTCACTGTATATGTTCAGTATATATTTATTCAACAATATTGCATTCATTTCATATGTTGTTTTTAAGTGCCACCAAGTCAGTTCCAACTCATAGCAACTCTGCATAGGGTTTCTGAGGAGTGGCTGGTGGGTTTGAACTATCAACCTTGTGGTTAGCCTTCCAGTGCTTATCCTAAAGTTCCATACCAAATCTGAATATTTACATATTAACCCTGATTTAGATGAAAATTATGTGCTTGCTTAAATAATTATTCTAGAAATAATAAGTGCCAAATTACAAATCAGTATTGTTTACACCTGAGTGTTGGTGTGGCACTGTGGGTTAATGAGCTGTACTACAAATTTGGTTTGAACCACAGGTTGGTAGTTCAAGCTCACCAGCTGACCCTTGGGAACCCAATGCAGGGTTGCTATAGGTCAGAACAAAATCTATAGCACTTCACAACAACAACATTGTTTACAGCAGTTACTATATTGTCCTTCAGATGTAGTAATTTTGCTTTGAACATTGAAATTAACTCAGATTCTATTTAATAGAACTTTCCAATCTACATTGTTGTTAAGTGCCTTCAAGTCATTTTCTACTCACAGAGACGCTATATAGGGTTTCCAATGAGTGACTGATAAGTTTGAACTACAGATCTTGCTGTTCAAACCAATTTTGCAGTTCAGCGCTTATCCTACAGTGCCATACCAGGACTCTTTCAGGCTATTATGGGAAATAAAACAAAACAAAGCAAGATTTCCCATATGAGATGAAATTCAGTGTAGTTGTATGCATAATATTCAAGTTGTAAATATAAAATTTGACATGGACAAAATTGGTCTTACTTTTGCTGTGTTGAGGGTATTTTGGATTTAAAAAGAAATAATAAATCCATGCACACCTATATTAGGATAATCCCTATACTACCAAGTTAAACTATATATTGCATATGAGGTCTATACCAAGTTTAATAAAATGACACCTTCAAATAGTGTAAGTTGCTGAGGATGAATACCAAATATCTCAGAAAAGTCTAAGCAACTTTTAGTTGTTGCTCAGCATGATGAATTTAGCATTTTTAAAAGCAACAACAGGCCAAGCATGTGGATACCAATGGGAAAAGATGCGAAGCACAGGCAGTAAGTAATTGAAAGACTCTGAGGCAAGATCATGATGAATATTCAACAAACAGTAGAAAAGTCAATGAGCTGGAGATATACAGAGCAAAATGTATACAAGAAGATGAGGGTAGGACGTGATGAGTTATTGCTTTGGTTAAGTGTTGTTGAGTCTGTTCTGACCCATAGTGGTCCTGTATAGAGTCTCCTAGGAGTGGCTGGTGGGTTTGAACTGAGGCAGGCAGGCCTGTGGAAATTGGCACTGCCCCCCCCCACCCATGTCCCCCAGATCACAGCTCATTCCTGGAGCAAGAGTCACATTCCAGGATATAAGCAACAGACCACCTCAGTCTCATGTGATTACC
>NW_006408705.1:6218198-6219325 GCF_000296735.1 Chrysochloris asiatica
CATATACTTATAAACATTTATTTAACAGTGCAGGTCATTTGTCATTGTTTGTGGAAAATAAGGTAATGCACAGTTAAGATGTATTATAAACAATGATTATACTTGCATGCATGCTTGAGTTTGTAAATGCTGTGCTAATTAAAATTTTATTGTTGTTGTTGTTAAGTGCCTTCAAGTCTGTTTTGACCCACAGAGACCCTGTTTAGGGTTTCGGACGTATGACTGGTAAGCTTGAACTGCCGACCTCGCAGTTCAAACGGCTTTGCAGACTGGTGCATTAACCCACAGTGCCACACCAGGACTCCACTAATTAAAGAAAGTCATGCAAAATTTCACTTTAAATTTATTCTTAGGTGATTCTTTTCCTTTGAAAATACAGTTTATTTTGCATTTTTATTCATTCAGATACATCCAAACTGAAGACCCTTGTGAAAAGAAAATGCATAGCACAGTTAATACTCACCTACAAAAATAATAGGTTTCAAATTCCAGCTACAGATTTATAATTCCAAAATGTCATTGCAACAGATCATACTAGACAAAGGATGCACACAATGTAAATAGAAGAATAATTTACACAACAACTGCCATTGAAAACTAGTGAGAAGAAAAAGCCGACTTCATTAAGAATAAAACAAACTATAGCATTAACACCTAGGAATTATGCATGTGTGGCATTTTCTACAACAATTTAAAAATACTAAGCAGAAATACATCACATCTACCTCATACTGTGGCATCATTCTCCAGGAGAAAATAATGAATTATGTCTAAATATTAAATTCCATTGCTTTGTAAGAAATAGGAATTCCATGGCAAATGTTTACAGATATTTTCAGTGGCGTCCTTAACACAAAACACTCATTGAAGGTATTGAATTACATTTTACATTTATAGTCCATATTACTGGCTATATATACCAAAATTATTTATATTTGTAAATCTAAAGATATATTTACTCAATATAGTCAGTTATGCCACTTGTCTGTCAGTTTACTGTGGTGTCTTGCATATTGTTTTGATACTGGAAATTATGCCTCTGATAATTTAAATATCAGCAGGATCATTCATTGTGGACAGGTTTCACTGATGCTTCTAGCCAAAATCAGAGTAGGAAGAAGGACTTG
>NW_006408705.1:6221755-6223142 GCF_000296735.1 Chrysochloris asiatica
TCCTGTGGAGCCTCTGCATTACATAAGACCATAGATGGAATCCTGAACCCCTTCCAGAATATTCTAAGATGGAAAATTTCCATTTGCAAGGACAAGCAGACCAGCCTGGAGCAGCTAGAAGAAGAGAAAATGTTTCTTTAAAGAAATACTAACAGGAAAAATACCAAACAATAACGGCAGTCCTACTGATTACTGCAAGAACAAGCAAGCTGCTTGCTTAGGAGACATCAAGGCAAGTGGTTGGGTCCCCTTAGGGCAAACCATCTTCCAAGATTAAGACTTAATGGGAATACAAAAGCAAGCATGCCCTCTGATTGGTGACCATGTTGGTCACCGATAAGGGAAAATGAGGGAAAAATAGAAATGAAGCTGGGAGCTAAACCCTACAACATTCAATAGACTCCTGTGATAGTTTACATCGGAGAACATTAGTTTTACATTCAGCCTATTGTATATCATTTCATTTCCATGGTTACAATCCCCTCCATGCATCATCAACCAACCAAAGGGTATACATGCAAGCCTGCCCCCTTATTTTTCCTAACATCACAAACAATAGCAAATTACCTGCACTGTTAAGTAAATATTTGTAAGTATACATTTTGTGAGTAAAAGAAACAGTCAAAAGATATTAGGAGTTCTGTGCTTTCCTTATACTTCCCTTATTTGAACTTCATTTAGAAGCATAAGGAAAGAGATGATTAAGTACAGATATTTTTTGTTCCCATTCTCATCTCTTCTGCGAGTTCTGATGTGGCATTGTAGGATAAACACTGGATTACTAAACATAAAGTCAGTAGTTCTGTTACCGGAGTTGCTCTGAAGGAGTTGCCAACACCATTTGTGTTGTAACAGAGGAAGGGCTTTATTGTGCTAGCACATGACTCCGTGGATTCTTATCCAGAGGCTGAGCCCCATCTTCTCTGTGTGAGTATATATTATAGGG
This sequence comes from Chrysochloris asiatica, assembly GCF_000296735.1. Taxonomy (NCBI): domain Eukaryota; kingdom Metazoa; phylum Chordata; class Mammalia; order Afrosoricida; family Chrysochloridae; genus Chrysochloris; species Chrysochloris asiatica. Next base: position 6,222,702 of record NW_006408705.1, read on the forward strand.
AATAGGAGGTGCATACATGAGTTGATTTGGGATTGGTTAGTGGGGGCCAATATCTTCACGGGGCTACCTGGGATTGGTATGAGAGACGAAGTTTGGTAGATTGAAAGCATTGGCAAAGAAATAGGCAACAAGAATTGATGGAACACAAATTGTAATCTTTCAATACACTGATGCTGTACTGAAGGCAATCAGTCATCTATACCAAGAAATCAGAAGACAGCTACGTGGACTACTGACGGGAAGAGATCCATATTTGTGCCCATTCCAAAGACAGGTGAGCAAACAGAATGTGAAAACCATCAGACAATATTAATGGTATGGCATGCAAGTAAATTTAAAAAGTGCCATCAGGATTGGAGGAAGACTCATTAACAACCTGCGATATGCAGATGATACAACCTTGATCGCTGAAAGTGAAGAGGACTTGAAACATTTACTTAT
>NW_006408705.1:6225086-6229015 GCF_000296735.1 Chrysochloris asiatica
GTAGCAACAATTGCAAGGTTGTCACTGGACCAGTAACTGTTTCAGTCTTTTGTGTGTAGGATCCCCATAAGTCAATACTTACTTGATGGCAACTGAACAACAAAAGCAGAGTTAACCTTAATGACATGGATAGAGTAAAGACTTCAGAACCATTTTCTAATGCAGTACAGCTCAATATAAGATGAAACAACTAATAATTAGAAATTGGAAGTATGAAGTATGAATCTAGGAAAGTTGGAATTTGTAAAAAGTGAAATGCAATGCTTGAAGATTGATATCTTAGTATGAATGAATTGGTATTGGCAATTTTGAATTTGATAATCATGTAAACTTCTATGCTGCGTATGACAAGTTGAATAGGCAAGGTGTTATATTCATTACCAAAAAGAACATTTCAAGATTTACCCTGAACTATTATGCTGTCTGGAGTCCTGGTGGTGCTGTGGGGTAATGCATCAGACTGCAAAGTTGTTTGAACTGCAAGGTTGGTGGTTCAAGCTCACCAGCTGCTCTTTGGAAACTCTATACAGGGTCGCTATGGGTCAGAATTGAGTTGACAGCACTTAAGAACAACAAATGATGCTGTCAGTGATCATACCCATATACTGGCAAGAAATACCAGTTATACAACTATTACTCAAATTTACAAACTAATGACTAATGCCAAAGATAAAATAATTGATGATTTTTTACCAAATTCTAAAATTAGGATTTGAACAAACATGCAATCAAGATGCACTGATAATTACTAGTGATTGGAATATGAAAGTTGGAAACAACAAAGAAGGATATATAGTTGGAAAATTTGAAAGAAGTGACATCAGAGATTATTCAATAGTATTTTTAAGACCAATGTTTAATACATTGCAAATACTTTTTCATAGCAATTAAACTGTGAAAATACATATGAATCTCACTATTGTTGTTGTTATTGTTAAGTGCTATTGTTAAGTGTTGTTATTGTCAAATCCATCTGATAATAACAACCCTGTATAGGATTTCTGAGGAAAGCCTGATGAGCCTGAACTGCCAACCTTGTGGTTCAAACTGACCTCGCAGTACAGCTCATTAATTCACAGCACCATACCAGGACTCCATGGATCTCACTGGGTGGAATCAAATTGATTACATCTATGGAAAGAGACAATGGAGAAGGACAATATCATCAATCTGAACAAGATCATGAATCTAATGATAAATAGACCATCAGTTGTCCACAGGCAAGTTCAAGTTGAAATGGAAGAAAATTAAAACAAGTCCACAAGAGCCTATATATAAATCTGTGTATATCACAACTGAATTTAGAGATCATCACAAGAATAGATTCACCACAAAGACTAGGCAGGTTGTGGGATGACATCAAGGAAATGAAGAAAGCAACCCAAAAAACAACACAGCTGTCACCTTGTTTCTGACTAAGGCAAAGTGACTTTATATTACGCAGCTGAACTACTCAATGGGGTTTCCATGGCTGAAAATCACTATAGAAGTGGACTACCATATCTTCATCCCCAAGAGCAGCTCATGAATTCAAACCACCAACCTTTCAGTTGTCAAGCACTTTTTCCCACTGCACCAATAAGGCATCTGAAGAAAACAAAAGGTCAATGAAAAAACAGGGAAGCAAGAAAAGGCCAAAATGGATGTCAGAAGAAACTCTGACACTTGTTCTTAAATCCTAAGTTGCTACAGCCAATGGTAAAAATGATGAGATAAAATAGCTGAAGAAAAGATTTTAAAGGGCAGCTCATGAGAACAACAACAATAAAAAGAAAATGAAATGTGAAAATCCCTGAAGTTAGAAAATCAAAAGGGAGGAACATACACAACATCACACAAGCTAGAAGAACTGGGGAAAAAAAAAAAAAAAATCAAGCCTCAATTTACAATACTGAAGGATTCTACTGGTAAAATATTGAACGACGTAGGAAGCATCAAATGTACCAAAAATAACTGGTTGACATTCAGCCACTTCAAGAAGTAGTACCAATAGTATTAAAGCAAGATATCTAAGTTGCACCGAAGGCATTGGTGAAAAGAAAGGCCCCAGGAATTAACAGAATACCAATTAAGATGTTCCAGCAAATGCATGCAATGCTGAAAGTGCTCATTTGCCTATGCCAAGAAATTGAGAATACTGTGCAACTCTCTGATGGAACCCTAAAAGTCCAACAGTTGATGGCACATTGCTGTGATGGTGCAAGTTATGAAAACAGTATTTCAAATTAAGCAGACTCACATATAATAGATAGAATTCAGTAAAGTTTCCAGGATAAAAGCAGAATAAGAAGGAGGATTAGGTGATCTGTTTCTGAGGGATTAGGCCTTCAAGACCTTATAAGTAGCAGTGAAACATTGTCTGATATGATGCCATAGTACGAGACCCTCAAAGTATGACTTGGGAAGAACTGCCACCTCATTAATGTTGTTGACATTAATGACATGAATAGAGCAAAACTTTCATGACTTTCATTTGCTGGTGAAACATGACTAAAAATAAAAAGACACAGCTGAAAACATCCATTAATGTTGAAAAGTATGAAATATGGAACCAGGAAAATTTGAAGTCTTCAAAAATCAAATGGCTTGCATAAAGATTGATATCCTAAGTATTAGTGAGCTGAAATGGACTGGTATTGGCCATTTTTAATTGGACAACCAGATGGTTTACTTTGCTGGGGAGAAAAAAAAATGATAAGAAATGGTGTGGCATTCAATGTAAAAATAATAATTCAAGATCTATCTTGAAGTACAATGCTGCCTATGGTAGGATGATAATGTCTACAAAGATAGCCAATTAAACCAAGTCCTATTCAATTTGTGCACCAACTGCCCAAGCCAGTTAACAAGAAACTAAAGAATTCTATCAATGTCTTCAGTCTGAAATCCATCATTTGGAAGACCAGCTATTACTTCATTGCAAATACCTTCTTCAACAAAATAGACAGTGACTATATGTGAAATACATAGGAACAAAATTGATCACATCCATTGGAAGGCAAGATGGAGAAGCTCAATATCACTAGTCAAAATAAGACCAGGGGTCGACTGTGAAACAGACCATCAATTGCTCATATGCAAGTACAGGCTGAAGCTGAAGAAATTAAAAGAAGTCTATGTGAGCCAAAATATGATATTGAGCATATCTCACTTAAATATAGAGGCCATTTCAAGAATAGATTTCACGTGTGCATCACTAATTACCTAAGATCAGAGGCGCTATGGGGTGACATAAAAAATATCATATAGGGTGGGGCTTAATGGTGGATTAGAGAGAAGTGCAGTGCAGATCTCTGCCAGCAATAACACAGAATATTAGACAAAGCAGGTTCAAGGGATGGTCCCAGAACACAGAACTACATACAAAGGAATATTTCGAAAATTTGAAGGCTCACAGCCAGTGGAATTTGTAGCAGAAGGAAGAAAACTGGTGTTTTGGGATCTGCTCGTGTGGGTGAATGATCAGATGAGCACTCTCCCTGCAGATGTCTGACCCACGCTTGGGAATAAAGGTGTGGACATTCTTTGTTTTCTCTGTTCATTGGTCTCTGGCTATTTGTGCACCTCCACTAGGGTGACTAGAAGGTTGCCTGAGTGAGTGGACACCACCCCTTCCTCAGAGGGTTCTACTACGCATGCACACAGCAATTAATTCATACCAATCAAAAATTACACTGAATGTCAATGGATTAAAAGCACTAGTTAAGAGATGGATGGTGGCATAACGGATAAGAAAACAAGATCCTTCAATATGCTGTCTGCAAGAAACACAACTTATACACAAAGGCAAAAAGAGACTAAAATGAAAGGATGGAAAAAAACATACAAAACTAATTAAAATAAAAAATTAAGAGTGGCAATATTAATATCTGATAAAATAAACTTTAAGGCAAAAACCAGCATAATAGATAAAGATGGACATTATTTCA
>NW_006408705.1:6232860-6244344 GCF_000296735.1 Chrysochloris asiatica
GTAGTAGAAGTAATAAAATGTGAATTCACAAAGTTCCTAGAAACAAATGAGAATGAAAACACAACATAACAAAATTTTAGGGACATGGCCAAATTATTGCAGAGAGGAAAATTCCTTGCATTAAATGTGCACATCTAAAAAGAAGAACCAAAATCAAAATAGTAACACAAATTCTCCAACAATTAGAAACAGACCAGCAAAGTAAACTTACAGAGAACAAAAGAAAATAATTAATAAAAATTAGAATAGAAATAAATGAGATAGAAAAGTGAAAATCTATAGAAAGATCAACAAGAAGCTGGTTCTTTGAAAAAAATTTATAAAATCGGCACACCATTAGCAAGTCTAATAAAAGAAAAGAAGGATAAGGCACAAATAACATGCATAATAAACCACATGGGTGATTTCACAACAGAATCAATAAAAACAAAAAAGATAATAACAGAATATTATGAAGAGTTGTACTCTAAATCATTTGAATTCTAAAAAAGATGCATATATTTTTAGAAAAGCACAACCTACCTAAACTTAAATAGAGAGAAGTATAAAATTTGAACCGACCTATAAGAAATTGACCAGGTCATCAAAAACCTCCCAACAGCAGACAAATCAAGGTCCAGATGGCTTCACTAGTGAGTTTTACAGAAGATTCAGGAAAGAGCTGTTTCCAATTGTACTCAAATGATTCAAGAATAGAGAAGAGGATGGAAAATTTCCTAATACATTCCATGAAGTAAACATAACCCTCATACCAAAACCAGGAAAGGACATCACTAAGAAAGAAAATTATAGACCAATATCCCTCATGAACATAGCTGCAAATATTCTCAACAAAATCCTACCCAACAGATTCCAGTAGAACTTCAAAAATATAATAAATCATGATCAAGTGGGATTCATAGCAGGGATGCAAGGATGGTTCAGCATTAGAAAAACAATCAATGTAATCCACCATATAAATAAGAAAAAAACAAAAGAACCGCATGATCATATCGATTGATGCAGAAAAGGCATTTGACAAAATCCAACATCCATTCCTGATAAAAACACTAAACAAAGTAGGAATTGAAGGGAAATTCCTCAATATAATTAAGAGCATATATACAAAACCAACAGCCCACATCACTCTGATTGAAGAGAAACTGAAAACCTTTTCTTTGTGAACAGGAACCAGATATGGATGCTCTTTATCACCACTCTTATTCTATATTGTCTTGGAAGTCTTAGCTAGAGCTATGAGGCAAGATAGGGAAATTGCAGGCATCCACATTGACAAAGAGGATGTAAAACTCTATCTATTTGCAGAAGATATGATCCTATACATAGAAAATCCCAAAGACTCAGTGATAAAACTAGTGGAATTCATTGGAAGATTCAGCAAAATAGCAGGGTACAGGATTAACACACAAAAATCAGTTGGATACCTCTATACTAATAATGACAGCACTGAAAGGAAATTAGGAAAGCAATAACACTTACAATAGCCATGGAAAAGAAAAATATATTTAGGAATAAATGAAAACAAAGAAGCAGAGGACCTAAACAAAGAAAACTACAAAACATTACTACACGAAACCAAAATAGACTAAGAAAAATGGAACAATATACCGTAGATAGGAAGACTTAACATTGTGAAAATGTCAATACTTCCCAAATCAATGTACATATAACACAATCCCAATCCAGATTCCAACAGCATTCTTTAGAGAGACAGAAAAACAATTACAAACTTTAAATGGAAAGGGAAGAGACCCAGGATAAGCAAAGCACTGCTTAAGAAGAAGAACAAAGTTGGAAACCTCTCACTCTCTGATTAAAAAATTTACCACATGGCTACAGTGGTCAAAACAGCCAGATACTGGTAAAATGAAAGATGCATAGATCAATGGAGCAGAATCAAGAATCCAGAAATTAACCCATCCACATACAGCCAACTGATCTTTGACAAAGGGCCAAAGTACATTGAATAAGAAGGAGAACAGTCTCTTTAACAGATGGTGCTGGCAGAACTGGAAAGCGATATGCAAAAGATTGAAACAAGACCTTTACCTCATGCGATATACAAAAACCACCTCTGCACGGAGTAACGACCTAAATGTGAATCCCAGAATTACAAAGGTCATCAATGAAAAACTAGGGACACATATAATATAATGTGGCATGGTGGGTTAATGCACCAGACTACAAAGCCATTTGAACTGCAAGGTTGACTGTTCAAGCTCACCAGTGGCACCTCGGAAATCCTATACAGGGTTACTATGGGTCGGAATCAACTCAGTGGCATGTCACAATAACACAAGGGCTCTAATATAGGGCATCCACAGAATACTAAACATTGCGAAAATTACACAAACAAAAGATGACAATATAGATGATTGGGACATAATAAAAATTAAAAAAGTATATGCATCAAAAGATTTCACTAAAACAGTAAAAAAGGGAGCCGGCAAAATAGGGAAAAAATATTTTGAAATGACATATCAGACAAGGGACTAATTTCTAAAATCTATAGGAAACTACACCACCTCTATAAGAAAAAGACAAATAACTCGATTAAAAAATGGCCACAGGGCATGAACAGACACTTCACCAAGGAAGAGAATGAAGACATATGAAGATATGTTCATGATCATTAGCCATTAGAGAAATGCAGATCAAAACAACCATTAGATGTCATCTCACACCAGCAATAACAGTGAAATTCAAAAAAGCAGAGGACAATAAATGCTGGCAAGGATGTGGAGAGACTGGGTCCCTCCTACATTGCTGGTGGGAATGTAAAATGGTTCAACCACTCTGGAAAACACTGTGGTGCTGTCTCAGAAAGTTAGAAATAGAAATATCTTACGATCCATCAATTCCTGAACTTGGTATATATCCACAAGAAATATAAGCCATAACATGAGTAAATATATGCACACCAATGTTCATAGCAGCAGTGAATGGGCTAAATGTGACAGGGGTAAATAGTGATGTATGTTCAACCTTCAAACAGCAGGGCTCTGGGATACAAGGATTGAGGCATAGTCTGAAGAGAGGAAATAATATTAAGATGCTTGGCTGTCTTATGAATACTGGTTTCCCTGGCCTACTACAATTTAGACACTTGAGTAGGGTATAAAGGAATATCAGGGAACATAATTACAGAAAACTTGTAAGCTTGTCTTCAGCCTATTACTGATTAGAATATCTAAAAGGGGTTCAACAACTTGCCCAGTAAAATAGGCTTCTTGTAGGGCCTTTGTAGAGTCAAGGAACTTAGCTGGAATCCTGAACCCCATTCATAACTTTCTGAGGTGGGACCTTCCTACTGGAAAGGACAAGCAGACCAGTCTGGAACAGATAGAACAACAGAGGATACTTCTTGAAAGAAACATGAGCAAAAAAAAGTGGCAGTCTCATTGTGTACTACAAGAACAAGGAAATTGTTCATCAGGGAGCCATCAAGGCAAGCAATCAAGTCCCTTCAGGACAAACCCTCCTCGAAGACTGAAACTCATGAGCAGGCATGTAAGCTTACTGGTGACCACATTGGTCTAGGTGAGTGGAAGAAGGAGAAAGACAGCAATAAAGATATGGGTTGACTTCCACCACTTTCCACAGATTCCTGTTTACCTGGAGATGGTAGAGAAAAGAGGAAGGGCTGGTTGGTCCAAAGTGCGGTGAGACCTGGGGACTTCTGAGCCCATGGACAAGGACATATGCTTAGAGGGCTAGATCTTAGAGTGAACCATCCAGCTGATATGAAGTGAGGGGAGATTCACAAGAATGCCCTAACCTGCAGATAGTAACCATTTGACCTAGCCTCGATAGCTTGATGATTAGAACTCGACTAGAGAAAGATAAAAAAACATTTTTTTTTTTTTGAGAAAGGAAACAAGTGCATATTGCTACAATTTGATGAACTTGACCTTATACTTATGGATATTGTAGCTGAAAATACCAGCTGAGAGGGAAGGAGTCTTCACACCAAATATCAATTCTATCCCCTCTGTATACAGGTTTGATGTTGTTATTGTTGTTAAATGCCATCGAGTCAGTTCCAACCCATATCGACACTGTATAGGGTTTCATAAGAGTGACTGGTGAGCTTGAACTGCTGACTTTGCAGTTCAACGGCTTTGCAGTCTGGCGCATTAACCCACAGCGCCACACCAGGACAGGACAGGCAAATTAGACACTGGCTACCTAAAATGAGGGAACAATAAAGGCATGAAGTGACTGGCTTACAAGGTTTCAAGAGGGAGTTTAGTTTGAATGTGCAGGGAAAGATAGAGTCCCCACTGAATAATTTTCAACTTGTCTAAATGGGTCTGCTGAATAGCGATGGGGGTAAGATTCTTATGATTCAATAGTGAGTAATTTTTATCATGACTAATTACATGTGTAAAGGTAGAAGTTATGTACCAAAAAGGGGAGAGTAGTTAATCTTACAGTCCAGGAACAGAGGACCCTAGGACTATCAAGGAGAAAGAGTATGAGTGGAATGTGGGACCCTATCTATAGAAGCAATGACACCAGAGATGAAGGCATAGATGAGGACATGGATAGAGAGCCGCTGAGGACTCTAGATTCATGGAAAGAGAGACTGAGTGCTGGAGGCCTTACGCCAGGCTTGCAAGAATGTTCCCTTTGGTTATTTAAATTATTAGACATTCCAGGGTGTTTTTTGTGTACATATCCCACCAAGAAACAAAATGAAACAGAGGGAATAGAAGCAAATACTGTTGAATGGCGATGCACAGAGGGGACTGTAATCAATGCAATGAAACAATGAGTGTAAAACTGATGTTCTCCCATGTAAACCATCACTCAATTCACAATAAAAGTTTAAAAAAAAATCATATATGAAGAAAGCAAAAGGTCATCAAAAAGACAGGAAAGAAAAGAAAAAACCAAAATGCATGTTAGAAGAGACTCTGAAACTTGATCTTGAATGAAGAGAAGCTAAAGCAACAGGAAGAAGTGCAGTAAAAGGTTTGACAGCATATTTCAAAGGATACCTAAGAAGACAAAGCATCAAAACGAAATGAGCAAAGACTTGGAATCAGAAAACAAAAAGGGAAGAACATGTTCAATATTTTATAAGCTGAAATAATTAAAGATAAATTTCAAGTTTTGAGTTGAAATATTGAAGGATTCTAATGGGAAATATACTGAATGGTTCAAGAAGCATCAAAAGATGATGGAGATAGTAAAACAACAAAAAAAATTGTATAGGTTCAACCATCTCAGGAGGTAGTCAATGACAGAAAACCTGCAGTACTGAAAGAAGAAGCCCAAGCTGCATTAGCAAAAAACAAAACAAAAACAAAAACAGTTCAGGAACTGACAGAATATCAATTGAAATGTTACAACAAACTGATGTAGCTCTGGAAGCATTCACTAGTCTATGCCATGAAACTTGGAAGAGAGCCAAATAGCCAACTGATTGGCTAAAAAATCTATATCTGTACCCATTCACAAATAAATAAATAAAAAGGTGACTCTACAGAATATGGAAATTATCAAACAATATCATTATTATCACACACAAGCAAAATTTTCTTGAAGATAATTCAAAACAGTTGCAGAATTCTATCCACAGAGAATGCCAAAAAGTCATGCTGGTTTCAGAAGAGGCTGTGGAAGGAAGAATATCCTTGCTGATGGCAGATGGATGTTAGCTTAAAGTAAAGATAACCAGAAAGATGTTTACCTGTGTTGTACTTACTGTGCAAATGGATTTCACTGTGTGGATTATGGATGATCCACTGTGTGGATCAAAATTATGGATGATCCTGTGAAGTATTAGTACTGTGAAGATAGTACTTTGTGCTTTTGGGAATTTATACATAGATCAAGAGATAGATATTAAAATTTTAAAAAGGGCCTGTAAAATCAGGAAAGGTGTGTATTAGGCTTATACCACTTTCCCATTTTTATTAAGCCTATACGCTGAGTAAATAATTTGAGAAACATGCATTATATGGAGAGGAATGTAACAGCAGGATTGGAAGAAATTTTACAGCATTCAGTATGGATTACACACCAACATAAAGAATACAAAATAATCATATCTGGGCCAACAATCAACATCATTGCAGAGGAAATACAGAAGTTGTCAAGGATATTATTTTACTTGGATCTATAATAAATTCTCATGGAAATTCATGCTATTTTTGTGATTATTAGATGTTGTTGATTTGGTTCTCACACATAGCAACATTATCCTCAACAGAATGAAACACTGTGCGGGTCATGTGACACCCTCACAATTGCTGTTACAGTTGAGCCATTGCTGCTACCACTATGCCAATCCATCACGTTAAGGGTCTTCCTTTTTTTCTTCATTGACCCTCCACTTTATCAAGTATGATGTCCATTTCCAGGGACTGGTCCCTCCTTATATGTTTTGAGGCATGAGAGAGGAAGTCTCACGGTCCTGACTTCTAATGAGCATCTGGCTGTACTTTTTCCAACACAGATGTGTTTTGTCTTCAACACCATGCCTTAAATGCACCAATTACAATTCTAAAGTCTTCTTAATTCATTGTCAAACTTTCACATACATATGAGGCTATTGAAAAAATACAATGGCTTGGGTGCGGTGCACCCTATTCCTGAATCTGATATCTTTATTCTTGAACAATGCAAAGAAGCCTTGCTCAGCAGATTTGATTATTGCAATATGTTGTTTGATTTCTTGACTACTGCTTCCATGAATGTCGATGATTTATCTGAATAAAATAAATTCTTTGACAACTTCAAACACTTCTCTAATTATCATAATGTTGTTTACTGATCCAGTAAAGAGGTTTTTCATTTTCTTTACATTGAGGTGCAACCTATTCGGTATGCTGTGGTCCTCGATCTTCATCAGTTAGAATTGTAAGTTCTCTTCACTTTCACCAAATAAGATTGCATCATCTGCATATTGCTGGATGTTAATGAGTCTTCTTTCAATCCTGATGTCATGTTTTCCTTCATATAATCCAGCTTCTTGTGTTATTTGCTCATCATACATATTAGTGGATTTTTACAGCCCTTTCTGCTCATTTTGAGCTGTGCTTCATTAGCAAATGAAGGTCCCAGAAGATTTACTCCATTCATGTCAACACAGTGACATCTCTTGAGGAGCCAGTTCTTTCCCAGTTGTATTTTGAGTGACTTCCAATTTGGGGGGCTCATTTTCTACCAGTATATCTGACAATATTTTGATGTTATTCATAAGGTTTTCAGTGGTATAAACATTCAGAAGTAGACTTCAGCTCCTTCTTTCTAGTCATTCTTAATCTGGAAGTTCATCTGTAACCTGTCTACCATGGCTGATTCTGCTGGCATTTAAAATATCAACAGCATAGCTTCTGGCATCATACCAACATGCAAGCCACCAGAGGTAAGGAATCAAATAACATATCGTATTTGACAAACCTTCAGCAAGATCTTTTTAAAGTTTTCATAACTAAATATATCACTTTCAGGAGTGAGGTATACATGACCCAAGCCATGATATGTCCACATGTCTCATATACATGTGAGAGCTGTACAATGAATGGGGAAGACCAAAGGAGAATTATTGGTGTTGAGATAAATTATTGAATATGAAAGACAGAACAAATTTGTTTTGGAAAATGTATTGCCAGAATGTTCTTTCATCTTGAGAATGGTAAGACTCTGTTCTTAAGTACTTTGGACAATTTATAAGGAGAAATAAGTCCCAGGAAAGTATACCATGCTTTGTTAGGTCAGAGAGTCAGCAAACAAGAGGAAGACTCTGAATAAGATAAACATTGTGGCTGCAACAATAGTTTCCAAACTCTGCTGATTTTGAGGCTAGCACAGGAGTGTTAGTCTATTGCATGAACATGGGCTCATTATAAATTAGAACCAACTCAAGAGCACCTAACAACAATGACAGCCCCTTATTATTGATGTCAGTAACTTTAAATGGCTTAGGAAAATGTTCGCAAAGATAACTACATAGAGAAATTTAAAAAAGAAAATTCCTTTGTGATCCTATTGATTATATTCCTTGTATTTAGGAGAGTCCTTTTCAACAATAAGGGAATATGAACTAATTCAATAAAATCCTACATCAAGGACATGAACATTATTTTTGTGCAATATTACACCAACGTTATCTTATTCAAAATGCATGTAGAAACTTTGAGAGATAACTAAGAAATTTTATTTCAGTTAACACAGTCTTCACCTTTTCTAAAGAGTCCTGGTGTGCTATGGGATAAAGCACTAGACTATAAAGTCAGTTTAAAACACAAGGTAGGGGCTTCAAACTCACCAGCCATTCTTTGGAAGCCCTATACAGGGTGGCTATGAGTCAGAACTAACTTGAAGGCACTTAACAACAAAAAAATAAAAACAACCTTCTCTAAACAAAACAAAAAAAACAAACTGCTGCTGTCAAGTCGATCTGAATTCATGGCAACGTCATTTGATGTAGGGCAGAACTACCCCATAGGGGTTTTTTAGTGATACTCTTAACATAGATAGATTGCCAGACCTGTTTTCTGTGATATCACTGGGTGGATTCAAACCACTAATCTTTAAATTAATTGAAAACAGAAAAACAGTGTTGCAGTCAAATTGACTCTGAATGACTCTGGCATCATGTGTTACTGAGTATAACTATACCATAGACTTTTCTTGGCTGTTTACAGAAGCAGAGTGCCCAGTTTGGATTCGTACCACTAAGTTAATTGTTAGGTGCTGCTGAGTCAGTTCGGACTCATAGTGACCCTGTATAGGGTTCCTGGGGCTTTAAATCCTTGATGCAGCTTAAAGCTGCAACTTTCTCTGGCAGAGTGGGCTCAAACCACCAACCTTGTGGTTCACAGTTCAGTATTTATCCTATAGAGCCACTTCAGTCCTCTTTGGTTAGTAGTCAATTGCAAACACAGCCTAATGGCCTTCATAGAGTCCTGGTGTGGCGCTGTGGGTTAATGCGCCAGACTGTAAAGCCATTTGAACATCAAGGTCAGCAGTTCAAGCTCACTAGTTGCTCCTTGGAAACCCTATACAGGGCTGCTATGGGTCGGAACCAACTCGACGGCACTTAACAACAACAACAACAATGGCCTTTAACACACTTTGTTATTTTTGTTGAGTGCCGTTGAGTCAGTCCCAACTCATAAGAAACTGTATAGGATTTCCATGGAGTGTCTGGTAGGTTAGAACCATCAACCTTGTGGTTAGCAGTCCAGTGCTTATCCTATAGCACAACTCCAGGACTCCCACTCTAGAATGTAAAATTGGCTACAAAGGTTTCCCAAGAAATGTAGAAATTTAATACTATTATTAAAGCATATGCTATAATTTTGGTGAGAAAATATATTATTTATATTAAATACCAACACTCATATATTAGTATTCCTTTGAAAATGATCACGTAGATAGATAACCTAGTATGAAAAACATTATAAAAGCAAACAAGTCTGAACACAGGATATTTTCTGAGGTAAATTGAAGCCTTTATTCTTCGTGACACATTATTAAACAGTCTTGGTATAAATAGACTTTTAAAGAATATTATTCCTCTGTATATGCTCTATACAAACAGGTGAGGGTGCGTGTTGTTTCTGGTATCATGGCTATTATGATTGCCTCATAAAACAAATCAAGAAATCTTCTTTCCTCCAGTGTTATCAGAAAATCCTTTCTTTCCTTTGCTTTTTCCTTACTTCCTCCCTTTCTTTCTCCACCTCCACTGAATATTTTTTAATCCTTTAGGAAAATAATTTGAGTCAAAATTTTGTGCTTGTATATGAAAATTTTTAATTAACAAATAATTTTCTTTAATGATTAAAGGTCTATCTCCTTTTTAAAAAATATTGTGTCAGTTAGGGTATGATCTTATTTCTGAGGAAAGTCCTTTTCAACAATATTATCTAATGCATTTTGTTGTTGTTATTAGAGACCATCAAGCTAGTTCTGAATCATAAAGACTCTATATACAACAGACCAAAACATTGCCCAATCCTGTATCATCTTAACACTTGTTATACTTGAAACAATTTATACAGCCACTGTGCAAATATATCTCCTTGGAGGGTTTCCTCTTGTTCTCTGACCCTCCACTTTACCAAGCATCATATACTTCTCCAGACACTGGTTGTTCTTGATAGCATGTCCAAAGTATGAGAGCTGAAGTCTAGCTCTTCTTGTTTCTAAGGAGTATTCTGAATGTACTACTTCCAACATAGATTTGTTTGTTCTTCTAGCAGTCCACATTATTATAAATATTCTTCTACAACACTGCAACTTAAATGCATCAATTCTTCTGCAGTCTTCCTTATTCATTATCCAACTTTCACATGCATATGATACAATTGAAAATACCATGGCTTTGGTAAGGTGTACCTAAATCTTCAAACTGACATCTTCAACATTTTAAAGAGGTCTTATGCAGCAGATCTGCCTGATGTAATATGTTATTTGATTTCTTGACTGCTGCTTCCATGTTGAAAGTGGATCTAAGCAAAATGGTAGTGGAGTGAAGCACAAACTTTTGACTCAGATGCTTTTCTTAAGTCTTCAATCTTTTCTACTAGTACAATTATGAGGATTTTTGTTTTCTTTACATTGAGTTGCAGCCCATTCTGAAGGCTGTGGTATTGGATCTTCATCACTAAGTATTTTAAGGCCTCTTCACTTTCAGCAAGCAAGGTTGTATCAACTGCGTATTTCAGGTTGTTAATGAGAATTCCTCTAATTCTGATGTCTCATTCTTCTTCGCATAATTCAGCTTCTCAGATTATTTGCCCAGCATACAAATTGAATAAGTATGGTGAAAGAATACAACCCCATCTCACACTGTCTCTAATTTTAAACCATTCAGTGTTCCCTTGTTCTGTTTGAACAACTGTCTCTTGGTCAATACACAGGTTCTTCCTGAGCACAATTATGTGTTCCTGAATACCCCTTATTTGTAATATTATACATAGCTTGTCAAGATCCACACAGTTGAATGCCTTTGTATAATCAATAAAGAAATTATACTTTTCTGGTGTTCTCTGCTTTTATCTAAGACCCATCTGATGTCAGAAATGTTATCCCTACTTCCACTTCCTCCTCTGAATCTAGCTTGAAGTACTGGTAGTTCTTCGTCAAAGTACTATTTCAGCTGTTTTTGAATTATCCTCAGAAAAATTTTATTTGTTTGTAACATTAATGATATCCCATGATTTCCATATTCTGTTGTATCACTTGTTTTTGGAATGAGCACAAAGGTGGATTTATTCCAACTGGATGGGCAGGTAGCTGTCTTCCAAATTTCTTGACATAGATGAGTTGGTGCCTCCAGTGCCTCAGTTTCCTGAAAAATTTCAACTTATATTCCATCAATTCCCAGAGTCTTGCGTTCTGCAACATCTTCAATGCACCTTGAACTTTTTCCTTCAATACTATTAGCTCTTGGTCATATACTTCCTCTTGATATGGTTGAAGGACAGCAATTTCTTTTTGGTACAGTGACTGCATATTCCT
>NW_006408705.1:6246097-6246699 GCF_000296735.1 Chrysochloris asiatica
TCGGACCCACAGAGATAGGAATAGTTTAAAGGCTTGAAGGCTTATAGCCTGTGGAATATGGAGCTGAGGTGGGAAATCGCATACCTTTAAATCTGCCGGCCAGGCTTGGAGGCCTGAGCCCACATCCTGGGCTAGACAAAGCGACGGGACTAAATAGGGGCCGCAGAGACTCCACAGGAACATTTGGGGGAAAAAAAACAAAAAACAAAAAAACCGGTGCATGGTGTTCTTTGCTGATTTTGGGTGGTTCCAATCTTATTTTTTTTCTTTGGTGTTGGGAATAGGTGCGCTCACGGTTTGCCCACATACATCTGGGTGAATGGAGGTGGGGCTTAACTGAGTGGCCAAGACCCACCTCCAAACTGGCGGTTTCCTCTGCCAGGAACTCACACACTCAGACCAAGCTGACACACGGATTTGGTCTGCCTTTCTTCACTGGTTTGAGAGGGAACCCGGCATAGTGCTGTGGGTTAAGATGCTGCACTGCAAATTCTTTTGATTGACAAGGCCGGTAGGACAAGGCCAGTGGTTCAAGCTCACCAGCCACTCGTCGGAAAACTTATACAGGAGACGCGGATGTGTGTCCTATTTGGTCGGCTTAC
>NW_006408705.1:6267458-6272444 GCF_000296735.1 Chrysochloris asiatica
TTAAAAAAAATCAATGGAATACATATTGAAATCTTTCAATACACTGATGCTAAACTGGAGACACTCACTCATCTATACCAAGAAATTTGGAAGACAACTACCTGGACAACTGACTGAAAGAGATCACTATTTGTGCCTATTCCAAAGAGAGGTGACCCAACGATTAGTGGAAATCATTGAACAATATCACTGATACCTGATGCAAGTAAACTTTTACAAAAGATAATGCAAAGTCGGAGGCAGCCATATATTGACAGAGAACCTCCAATGTTGCAAACCAGATTCAGAAGAGGACATGGAATGAGGGATATCGTTGCTGAAGTCAGATAAATCTTGCCTAGAAGCAGAGAATATCAGAAAGATGTTTACCTGTGCTTTATTGACTATGCAAAGGCTTTTGATTGTGTGGTTCCTTACAAGCTATGGACAACATTGCAAAATGTGAGTATTCTGAAAACTGTGCAAATGAGGAACCTATCCATAAACAAAGAGGCAGTTGTTTGAATGGAACAAGGGAACACTGAATGATTTAAATTAGGAAAAGTGTGTGCCAGGGCTGTATACTTTCATCATACTTATTCAGTGTCTATGCTAAACAAATAATTCAAGAAACTGGATTATAAGAAAAAAAAACAAAAAAAAACAAAACATGGCATCAGGATTGGAGAAAGATCCATTAACAACCTGCGATATGCAGATGATATAACCTTGCTTACTGAAAGCAAAGAGAACTTAAAATATTTATTGATAAAGATCAAAGGCCACAGCCTTTGGTTTGGGTTGCATCATAATGTATTGGTCCTCACCACTGGACCAATAAACAACAGCTATATAAATAGAGAAAAGATTGAAATTGTCAATGACTTCATTTTGCTGGGATCAACCATCAGCATTCATGGAAGCAGCAGCCAAGAAATCAAACGATGTATTGAATTGGCCAAAAATGCTCCACAAGACCTCTCTAAAGTGTTGAAGAGCAAAGATGTCAGTTTCAGGACTAAGGCATGGCTGACCCAAGCCTTGGTATTTTCAATAACCCCATATGCATGCAAAAGTTGAACAGTGAATAAGGAAGACCATAGAAGAAATGATGCATTTGAATTATGGTGTTGGAGGAAAATATTAAAATTACCATGGACTGTCAAAAGAACAAATAAATCTGTATTGGAAGAAGTATAGCCATAGTGCTCCTTGAAAGCCAGGATGACCAGACATTATGTTTCATACTTCAGACATATTGTTATTAGGGACCAGTGACTGGAGAAGGATATCATGTTTGGTAAAATGGAGAGTGGGAGAAAATGAGAAAGATTCCCTAGCAAGGTGGATTTGCACAGTGACAATAGCAATGTTCTCAGGGGTAGCAACAATTATGAAGTTGGCTCAGGACCGGGCAGTGTTTCATTCTGTTGTGCATAGTGTCATTATGAGTTGGTACCCTCTCAATGGCACCTGACAACAACAAAAAAGAGTAAAGAATACTGTAAACTAAGGATTAAGGATGCATCCACCTTTGTAGAGTTGTGACTCAAGTAACTACCCTTAGTTTGGGCATGGCCTCACTCCAGTTTATAAGATTGTTTTGAATAACATTCCTCTCTTGTCCTGGATCTTACACCTGGCTCGTTATATCTGGCCTCCAATTTACGGGAATTTTGATCCACTACCTGACCTGACTCACAAGCTCCTGAAGTCTTATGCATTAACAGCCTGTTGTCTGGCCTGCTGATTTGATTTCCTCAGCTCCTGAGACTATGTGGGTGAGAAGATTCCTTGAATGAACTCTGAACTATGGATTTGGGACTTACCAGTCTCCATAATTGTGTGAGCCATTTATTTGACAATTGTTGTTTTTGTGAGTCATTGCAAAAGTCTAAGACTTGAGGGAAGTCTCAATGACTATGAAGTGGTATAACATGTTTGAAAAGTCAAACAAATATCTTTAAACTGCAACATCAGCCTTGTGCTGATCTCTCTAAAAGGTATTATTCATGCAGTTGGTATCAGAATGTAAGGCTTGTTGCAATGACCCTGACTCACCATAGTATGTGGTTTTCAACAAAGAGGTATAAATGTGGGAATGATGAACCTCAGCTTTCTATATGGAATAAAATCACCACTGGATTGAAGCAGCTGTGTTCTTAAAATCACTTACCCAAGGCAAAAGCCATTCGTAGGCTATACAATTGACAGATATAGCTTTAAGTCCTGATAAATTAGCTAGTTGTATGTGTATAGAAATACAGAGTGATAAGGAAAGAGCAAGACATAAAATTCCTTGGTTTTTGTTATCAGTAGTAGCTGCAATGACAAGGGAAAAGAACGTAGGTGATGATGGTAGCACTGAACCAAGCTTAGATCCAGTTCAGTCAGAACTATGGTCACTCACCATAGACCTTACTCAGAAAGAAACAATTGAGTTAGAACATCAGGAAGAACCCTTAAGACCACTAGTCACTAAGAAGGAATTCCAAGAAGTGAATGGGGAAAACCAGGGAGCATATTGTAAATTAATTGCTTCATTTTGTAGATTGATAGTGCCAGCTTTCTGATGAACCATTATTGGAATGGATTGTGAGAGCAACTAATTTAAGGGCAATATGTTTTGTTTTGACTGCTACAGAATGGAAGCATATGTTTAGGTTGATACAAGACCTACACCCCACTATGGAATAGTCACAAATGATAATACTGGATCTATTTACACAGAAGATTAACCCAGAGGGAATGGCAAGCTTTGTGGACTGCAATAAGATCTGTTTATCCTGAGAAGGGAAACTGCCCCTGTTACTCTCTAAATACTCAATGGAAAACTCCAGAGGGAGCTGCTAATGTGCTGCTTATGGGAGCAATGTTGGAATGACTATGGTGACCACCCAATGAGTATGCCCTTTACACAGGCCATGATAGATATAGTAATCAAGGGAGCCCCTTCTATGTGAGCAAAACAAATCAACAACCCAATAAGCCATGTCTGAATTGTTGTTCCAACGTCCCCACATAGATTTACAGATGCAAGTAACTTATGGATAATTAATATGAGAACGGAAAGAGGAAATCAGGAAAAAAAAACTTACCTCAGTAGGAAAGAGATTTTTAGATAGTTACTGAGAAATGGGATGAACATATCAACAACAACAACAATATTGGAGTTGTAAGGAGTCCTGGAGTGGTGATGTAGGATAGGTACTGGAATATAGCCATTAAACCACAAGGTCAGTGGTCCAACCTCATTAGCTACTTCTTGGAAACTACAGGGTCACTATCAATCGGAACTGAGTTGACAGCACTTAACAACAACACTGGAGTTGATACAAATGTTTTAATGCAATGTTACAGGAGGTTGGGTGGATCAGGAAAAACTTCTGAGTGTCCTAAACAAGTCCATTCTATTCATCCTAGTCAGGAGGGATTTAATGATTGGAATAACAACCTGGGACCATTTGGAGCAGAGACTCAGCTAGCTGATCAAGAGCAAGACTGAAAAAGAGGTCAAGGTTTTTTGGTGCAGTCCCCAAGAAGGGTGCAGTCCCCCAAGGCCACATGCATATATGTGGGTAAAATAGTCAGAAAGTAGGGCAGAGACCTATGGGGGACTCCAGGACACAGGAGTCCAATGTACTGTAATCCAAAACCATTCAATAAAGCAATAAGTGGTTTTAAGGTTAGATTTAGGGGATATATGGAGGCAGTGGCTGATGGGATTAAGGTGAAAGGTTGGATGAGAACTGAAAGATTTAAAGAGATCTTATATGAAGTAGTTGGATGAGAACTGAAAGATTTAAACAGATCTTATATGAAGTAGTTGCATCTCCCTTACCTGAATGTATTAGTAGTATGGATATTATGTCTAATTGGAGAACACTCCCTCTACTATTGTAAAATGGAAGGTATGTAAGTCTGCCCTTAAGCCAGTATTGATTGGACATGCTAAATGAAAGTCATTATGTTGGTCAAACCCACTCAGCTTAATCATTTGAAACAATATAGGATATCTGGTGTGCAAAAGGGTAGTGTGTGGGCTAACACACTAGACTGTAAATTCAGTTTATACCTCAAGGTTGGCAGAACGCACCAATCTGAAATTGCTTTCTTCTTGCAGGACACTGCAGACCCAGAACCAGAAATAAAGTTGTGAATACCAGAAACAGGGGTGATCCCTCAGCATGAAATTTTAACTATACCCTTGAAACTGTGTGCAATAGTTCCCAAGGGCCTAATGAGATCGATTGTGCCTCCCTAAAAAAACATCTTTTGACATGATTTTTTTTGTGTGTGACACATTGCAGCATGTTGCAAAAATCTGGGACTCGAGGGAAGGTAGGAGTGGTGATTGATATCAAGGACTATGGAATGGTATAAAATGTCCAAAAAGTCAAATAGTTGGTATATCTTTAACATTCAACTCATAGGGACCAGTCCTGTGCTGATCTTTCTAAAAGAAATTATTAATGCAATTTCATTATAATGCTCACTTCATTATAGTACTTTATTTTGTTTTCATGAATTATCCTTTGAAATTTCTTTTCAGCTATTTTATCTCTTCATTTCTTCTAGTTGCTTTAGCATCTCTACAATGAAGAGCAAGTCTCATTTTATACCTATTTTTATATTTTCTTTCTTTCCTATCTTTTTCAATAACCTGCTTTCTTCTTGTATGATGTTCTTGATGTCATCCCACAACACTTCTGATCTTCAGTCATTACTGTCTAATGCATCAAATCTGTTCTTGAGATGGTCTCTAAATTCTCATGGGATATAGCTATCATGGACTTGTTTTAATTTGAAATTTCATATAAGTAATGATGGTCTGTTTCACAGTTTGTCCCTGGTCTTGTTTTGGCTGATGATATGGAGCTTTTATACTGTCTCTTTCCACAGATGTAGTCAATTTGATTTCTGTGTATTCAATCTAGTGTGGTTCATGTGTATAATGGCCTTTTATGTTGTTTAAAAAAAGGTATTTGCAAGGAAAAAGTCAGAGTT
>NW_006408705.1:6280079-6283115 GCF_000296735.1 Chrysochloris asiatica
GTGGTGCTATAACAGATATGCCACAAGTGGATGACTTTAACAATTAGATTTTTTTTTTCTCTTAGTTTAGGATGCTAGAAGTCCAAATTCAGAGCACTGGCTATGGAGAAAGGTCCTCGACTCCTTTCAGCATCAGTAGGTTCAACATTCTTTGGAGTTCCCCATGTGTCTTGGCATAAAGCACCTTTTGAATCTAGGAACTTCACAATGCAAGGACTCTAAAGTATACTTCCCTCCTGGATTTTCTATGTTGGTAGTAGTAGGTCCCTCTGAACTCAGCTCTCTTCTCTCTCCTTTTATATCTGAAAAGTGATTGATTGAAGATACAATGTAATCCTGTAGATTGCATCTGACCTCATTAACATCATGTCATTGTTATTACATGCCACTGATTTGTCCTGACAGATCATGTCTTCCTTATAGGCATTATTACAGACAGCTTTGTACTTCAAGATACATCTTGAAATGTTCTTTTTGATGATGAATGGTTCACCATTCCCCTTCAACTTGCATTTCTGGCATAGTAAGCCATATGATTGTCAGATTCAAAATGGCCAATACCAGTCCATTTCAGCTCACTAATGTCTAAGATACCGATGTTTATATGTTCCATTTCATTCTTGACAATTTCCAAATTCCTAGATTCATATTTCTTACACTCCATGTTTTGATTATTAATGGATGTTTACAGCTGTTTACCTTCAGTGCCCAGCAGCAAAGGAAAGTTTCAAAGGCTTTACTCCATTCATGTCCTTTGAGCAGGCAGCTTTTCCCCAGTCACATTTTGAGTGCCTTCCAACCTGAGGTGATCATCTTCTGGCGTTATATCTGAAATATTCTTGTGCTCTTCATCATCATGTCTAAATATTCAAAATTATGGGGCTGACAGTTTTCCATTGCTGTTCATAAGGTTTTCAGGGTCTTAATATTTGAAACTATTCAATTTCTCCTTCTTCCTAGTCTGTCTTCATTTGTAAGCTCAGCTGAAACCAGTTCACCATGGTTGATCCTGTTGGTATTAAATTACCTGTGGAATAGCTTCCAGAATCACAGTAATACATAAACCACCATAGTATGGAAAAATGACAAATGAGTGGTGGAAATAATGATACTAATTTTAAAATTGAAATATTGATAGCTACTAAATACAGTTTTGGAGAATCCTTTTTTAGAATTGTTAATAAGTAAAATAACTAGCATAGAATTAAATGTATAAGTTTGAGAGTGTATAACTCTCAAGATTTAAGCAAAGCAATCTAAAATAACAACTTAGATGAGAATCATTCTCAATTTCATGTGTCCCATCATTACCATCAACATTATATTATTATTTTCAACATTACAGCTAGCATTTATTAGGAGTTTGTTATGTGTACAGATTTCTGTTGAGCTTTTCATGTATTGTCTCATTTAATACTCATAAAAATCCATGGGTTATTACTACTTTGTTAAAGTGAAAAAATTAGTACTTAAAATCAATTGTTAATTTTTACTTAACATCTCTCAATATTTTCACAGATGTATCCAGTGGGTCATAAACTTAGCATATTTATTTTTCTCTGTTTCTGATTCTTGATAGTGACTATGTTCTATTAAATTTGAACAATGCATAAAGTTTTTAAATACAATAGCCATAAATTTTCTGGTAGTAATTCTAGTCTGTATTCCATAGAAAATTTTAGAAAGAAAAAGGATACCTTTTTAAGAAAGAATCAATGTAGAAATGATTTTATCTGCTTACCTGTGATAATAAATAATCTAATCTTTAATTTGTTCTTGCACCTACTGATGGAGAGACTCTTCACCATCAAAAATGAATGGGGGGCAAAGGAAACAGGGGTGGGTCAACAAATCATAGAGCTTCTTTGAGAATAAAATTTCATATCAGCATTATTTTAACAAATAAGAGATTTAAATTATTAAATTAATTGAGAATCCTTTGCTACATTCAACAATATTATTCTTTCATGAAATTTTATTTTAAACTACATTAAAAATATATCACTTATTGCTTTTCATTTTTTGTTGCAAGCAGAGAAAATATTTTAGATAATTTAAAAACAGCAGTAGCAAAAATAATTTGTTTGAATGATATGGGTTTCTTACAGAATTAACAAAGAAGTTGCTTGATCAAACTTAAAAACCTTTGATATCAGAGCATAACCAATTTTTTAGATGTTGTTGTTATTTGCCACCATTGAGTAGATCCCTGAAATTTCTTTAAACATTGCCACTGATGTAAAGTAGCCTGTAATAGTTAAGGTTTTGTGTCAACTTGACTGAGATTTAATTCTCATTGGTTTGGCAGTTAAAATGTAGTACTTTCCATGATGGTATCTAATATATAATATAATCTGCTTAATGATTCATCTGCTATAAATATCCAATCAATTGTAAGAAAGTTTTAAGGATGTGACCTGCTTCCAATATATTGGACACTTTGGAGAAGCTTGCTTTCTTTTTGCTGGGTATTGATCTTGCCTCTGACTTGTCGTCTTATCTCTTATTCTGTGTACTTCTGTCATATTGCCTATTGATATTGGGAGTTGTCAGCATCCTGCCATCTTACCTACTGACCTTAGACTCAATCCCCTCTGCATCTAGAAGTCTGTCATCTGACCTGCCAACCTGGATTCATCAGCCCCTACAGCTACGGGAGTCAGGACAAGCCTCCACACTGTCATCTACCACACAGGCTTGGAACATGCCCATGTCTACAACTGTGTGAACCATTTCCTAGAGATAAACTTTTCTCTTGCTCTCTCTCCATATATAAACTTGACTGGTTTTACTTCTCTAGAGAACCCAGTTTCAGACACAGTCCAAGAGAACAATCTCCTGGAGAGAAAATCCAATCATGTGTCCACTCTTTAGACAATGGAGGAATGAGAGAGCAGGTATGTTATGGTTTAAAATATTTCTCTAAGGAAAATGTTATTGCTGTGAATAAAAGGAATGATAGTGTGTATACTGTTTGACTAAGACATTAAATATCTACCATAACTTAGAAGTTGTTGTTGTGAGGTGCTGTCGAGT
>NW_006408705.1:6283215-6288161 GCF_000296735.1 Chrysochloris asiatica
TAACTTTCAAATTTTATATATTCATAATTTTCCATTCTACTTTCTGATAATGTTTACAGCCATTTCTCCTCATTTTGAGTTATGTCACATTAAAAATGATAATCTCAAAAGTTTTACTCCATTTATGTCATCATTGTCAATTCTATTTGAGAATTCATCTGTTCCCCAGTCATATTTTGAGTGCCTGTCAACCTGAGGGGTTCATCTTCTGGCACTACATTTGACAAATGTTGTTGTTGCTATGTGCAGTGGAGTTGGTTCAGACTCATAGTGACCCCGTACAGGGTTTCAGAGGCTGGAAATCTTTACGGAAGTAGAACATCTCATCTTTTTCCCGTGGAACAGCTGGTAATTTTGAACTTCTGACCCTGAGGTTAGCAGCCCAATTTGTAACCACTGTACTACCTATTATTCATAATGTTTTCATCTTCCAGCACTATGTCTGATAAAAGTCCTGCCACTATTCATAAGGTTTCCATTGGCTAAACATTCAGAAGTAGTCTGTCTCTCCTTCTTCCTTGTCTGTTTTAGTCTTCAATCTAAGCTGAAACCTGTTCACTATGGGTTACCCTCCTGCTATTTAAAATACTGGTGTCATAGCTTCCAGTATTATAGCAGCACGTAAGTCACCACAGTGTGGCAAACTGACAGACAAGTAGTGAACCATCTAATGTATTTGTTGTTGTTGTTATTAGGTGCCATCGAGTCCATACCAACTCATAGTGACCCTATGCACAACAGAACAAAACATTGCCCAGTCTTGTGCCAACCTCACAATTGTTGCTACACTTGAGCCCATGGATGCTGTGACTTTGCCAATCTATCTCACTGGGGGCCTTCCTCTTATTAGTTTACAATTATTCATGAAGTTGTGTTAGTTACCATTGAGTTGCCCTTGACTCATAAAGACTCTATGCACTATGGAAGGAAACCCTGTCTGGATTTGTACCATCCCCAGAATCAGGTACATTTGCAAGTTATATGGTATTCATTGGCCGCTTTCTAAAAGTAATTTTTCAAGTTTTTATTCCTAGTCCATGTATGTCTGGACGCTTCACTGAAACATGTTCAGCATCGTAGGAAGCCCAAGACTCTACTGACAGACTGAGAATTGCTGTACATGAGTTCTATTAGCTAAGAATTGATCTGGGTTTCTGCATACAAGTTAAAAGATTTTCATAGTAAAGTCTTTGATACTCTTGAAGAATAAGCAGGTGCTCTGTCATGATGGGGAACAAAACAAAACAAAACAAAACAAAATATCCTCAGAACAATTTTCTTGGCCTTTTTCTCACAAATGCAGTTTTCCATTTTCTTGAAATTTTGTTCATAATAAGCCCCTACTATTTTCCTGTGTCCTTCAAGAAAATTGATCAAGATTACTCCTTTGAATCTGAAAAACTAGTCACCAAAATCTTCTAAGCTGATTCTCTGCCTTGATTGAGGCTGACACCCTCAATCTCAAAAGCCACTGTTTTGATTGAATCTTTTTTTTTTTTTTTTTTTAAGGTACCCAAAGGAGATTAAGATAAGTGTATTACTGAGAGAAATTCTTTACAGTCATTCACTGACACATTTATTCGGAATAAACCTGTGGGTATATGAACTGGTACTTTTGACTTATCCTCATAGATAAGTTACAAACAAAAGAAATATATATATAGGGTCCTGGTGTGGCACTGTGGGTTAATGCACCAGACTGCAAAGCCATTTGAACTGCAAGATTGGCGATTCAAGCTCACCAGCTGCTCCTTGGAAACCCTATACAAGGTTGCTATGAATCGGAATCGATACTTAACAATTATATATATGAATAATAAGATGGTGGTGCTATGTGAATATCAAAGCTCAAAGCATGAGGGTGAGTCAAAAATTATCCACACTCTGGCTGTAGAATTTATTTTAATCGATTTTTTGAAATGGTAAATACATCATTTTTTTACATAATATCCTTGCTTTTCAATACACTTTGTCCATCTGTCAACAGGCTTTCATATTCCCTCATTAAAAATATCTTAGACTGAGCTGTGAACCACAAATTCACTGCTGTCTTCATTTCTTCATCATCGGTGAAGATTTGTCCTTGATGGGCTTCTTTCATGGGACCAAATAGGTGAAAGTTTGATGGAGCAAGATTAGGACTATAGGGAGGACACTTTAACATCTCAAAACGGAGTTTTTTCAATGTGTCAACAGTGTTCATAGAGGTGTGTGGACATCCCTTGCCATGCAAGATCACAATGCTCTTGGTTAATAGTCCTTTGCATTGAATCTGAAGTTCAAGCTTCAGCTCTTCAATGAGCATCTCACTGTAATGAACAGAGTTGATTATTCACTTTTTTTTCCTAATGGTGTTCCAATACTTGCCTTTGAATTTGCAGAAAACTGAAAGCATCAATTTTTCCAGCTGTTAGTTGACTTTTGAATTATTTCCTGGTCAACAATTTAGGATTCAAAAGTCTACTATCAACTAGAATATTGGTGCTTATATAGTTTTCTGGGATTCTCAATGGCCAGTATTGCATACACCTAAGTTTGGAATGTGTTTGCCTGGTCTTGAAATTTTGTTTCTCAATGGCCAGTATTGCATACACCTAAGTTTGGAATGTGTTCTCCTGGTCTTGAAATTTTGTTCATAATAAGCCCCTACTATTTTCCTGTGTCCTTCAAGAAAATTGATCAAGATTATTCCTTTGAATCTGAAAAACTAGTCACCAAAATCTTCTAAGCTGATTCTCTGTCTTGATTGAGGCTGACACCCTCAGTCTCAAAAGCCACTCTTTCGATTGAATCTTTTATTTTTTTTTAAGGTACCCAAAGAAGATTAAGATAAGTGTATTACTGAGAGAAATTATTAATATATATATATTGTCTGCTATGTATTGTTAATCTGGTGGTATAAGAGCTGATATTGAATCTTGCCCTTTGGGTGGAACTACAGGTGGCACAGTTGTGCCTTGGATGTATGGGCACAATTTCCATCTCCTGTTGGGAGGGAAAGAAGAAAAAACTCCCCCAACACCCCCCAACACACACACACAAAAGAAAACAAAGAAGTATAAACAAACAAGTAACCAGCAATTAAAAGAGGAAACATGCAGAAAGATAATACAATAATGAAAAATTGAAGAGTGAGGCAGGAAAATGGAGCCACAGAAGAGAAAATTAAACAAACAAACAAAAAGAAAACATTTAGTAAAACCAGAAACAGGCAAGATGAAAAGAGAGCAGAGAGTAGTAAAGAAAGATCAAAAGAGGTTAAAAAAAAAAAAAAAAGGTGAGGGGAAATGAGTAACAGAAGAAAAGAAGGAAAAACAAAAGTAGACATAGAAGGGATAGCATTCAAGGGATTGGGAAGAGAAGAGAGAATAAATAAACAACCAAACAATGAAAAGAAAAAAACTGAAAAACAAAAATCAGTGCAACTGTTAGACCTGGAGAGGAATACATCCTAAAAGCTCCTGCCAGCCAAGGAGCTAATGAGGTGGATTATGGATTTCCTGGTGCTAGATGAAGTTTCTATAAACCTATAGGCCTAGATGTGTTTTCTATATTCAGGGAAGTCAGTCCAGAAATAGTTTGTGGAAGCTTTGGTTTCAATGTCTGTTAGGAACACAGGGCTGCTGGGTGCAGGGTGGTTTATTATGAAGGATTCTGCTGGTTTCATAACTCTGCAGTTGTTGGTGCCTCCTGGACACCAGCACACCAGCCTTTCTCTTTCCATGACTGAATCCAGGTGTGAAAGTGGTACAGCTGGATTCACAACATAGGCCTGAACTCCCAAAGAGCAGGATCTGCACTAGGGGTAGATGAGGGTGGTAGCAGGCTACACCTCTGATCACCAAGAGAGCCTAGGAAAAAAGAAGGAATCACACCTTACTCTTTGCCTGTGTGAATCTGCTCTTTCAGGGCACCTTCTATCACCAAAGCTGTTCACAAAAGTTCATGATGATAATAAAGATGTAAGACAGTAAAAAAAAAAAAAATCCACATCTCTAAACTTTCCTCTGAAGTTTTCTTGGATTTTCATCTGTGTCTGTATCATTTGGACTCTTGTATCATTGTTAAACTAATCCTTAGATTTTTCAAGGCTATTACCTTTCTTAAGCAGATCACTAAATGTATCTTCCAATATACTGCTTGTTGTTGTTGAGTGCTGTTGAATCAATTACAACTCACAGGGACAATGTATAGGATTTCTGAGGAGCTGATGGTGAGTTTGAATGTGTAACCTTGTGGTTAGACTCTAGATGACTTCAAATTGGAAACCTTTAAGCTAGCAGTAGAGTGCTTATACATATTTGCAACCCAAGTACTCCTTTTTTTTTTTTTTTTAAAGCTTTTATTGTGAATTGAATGGTAGTTTACATGGGAGAACATCAGCTGTACATGTTTCATTTCATTGTAATGCTTACAATCTCCTCCGTGCATCATCTTTCAACAGTATTTTCTTCTATTCCATCTGTTTATTTAGTGTGTGGAGGAATAGAGGGGCGATGTACACAAAAACACTCAGGAATACACAATAATTTAAAACAATCAAAGGGCACGTTCTGCAAACTTGCTTCCTGGCCACTGGCACACAGCCTTTCTCTTTCCATGAGTCTAGAGTTCTCAGATGCCTTTTCTCTCCATGTCCTCATCTCTGCCTCTATCTCTGGTGTCACAGCTTTTCTGCATAGGGTCCCACATTCAATTCATGCTCATCCCCCTTGATGGTCTCAGGGTCCTCTATTTCTAGGCTATATGATTAACAACTCCACCTTTTTTGTTACAAATCTTCTACCTTTAGAGTTGTGATAGTTGTAATTAGTCATGGTAACAATTATCCACTATCGAATCATAAGAATCTTATCCCCATTTCATTTCACCAGACCCACCTAGAAAAGACGAAAACTATTCAGTGGGGATTCTGCCTGCCCCTTACACTCTGAAACTAAACTCCC
>NW_006408705.1:6294316-6325874 GCF_000296735.1 Chrysochloris asiatica
AAGAGCATTATATAAATACAGAACACAAGATAGCAGCATTTGATTATTATGTTGTGGTCTTGTAATTTGTAGCAGAAGAGAATATACCCTCTTTAGAAAGTTTCCATATTTATTTTTTATCTAAAAATATGCAAAGGCATACGATGAGAAGATATTCTAAAAGTGAGACATTAAAGTCGGAATAAACAAACAAACAAAAAAATGAAAGCTAGTAGTTTGCCTTTTTTGCAAGGCCAAAATTCATATTTCAGGGATAGACAAGACGCAAAAGAATTGCATTTTTTCCTTGTTTAACTTTAGTCTATTACATTTCTCTGGTGTTAGCACACTTCCAGCAGCTTTCAATCATTATGTCAGGGTAGTACTTCATAATATTTTTCACATTTTCTGCCTCATACATCAAACTATAGAATTTTATCCATAAGGCAGAGCTGTCATTCTTTAAAATTTTTAGCAATGTTCTCATTTTTATCTGACATCTAGAAATACCTAAAGTAATAAAAAATCATTTTTACCTCATATTTGCTTTGGTTTTCATTCTGTCCCTGTCAGTCTATATACAGTATAGCAAGGAAGATTTATATAATATCATTCTCGTTCTAGAATCAGACAAAGAATCTCACTTTAGCTGGTTTATCCTACAGAATTTTATACAAAAGTTATAAAACATATGCTTAAGATAATTGTTACTCTCCCTGTGCTAAAACTTTATTTTATGCTATGAATACTTTCTGTACATTAAGTTTTCTACACATACAATAATAATTTATATAGAGAACCGTAACACAGCCACAAGGAACAGAAGCCTTCATTTTGTCAAAGCTGTTACTATTCTAGGCAATTTATGGAAATGCTATTAAATACATTTATGCTACTTTGTGTTATATCATAATTTTCAACTACATAAAGTAACCAACTTTATGACAGTGAGGTTGTACTGGTATTAAGATATTTAAAAATCTGAATGTACCAAACATCCAAGTTATAAATAAATTATGGTAGTATGAAGTAAAAACTCAATTAAGTCCTTATTTACAATTTCTTTCCCAAAGTCTTTGAATTAAAAATTTAGATCCAATCTTAAGCATGTTAAAGGTTTCTGAGGAGCCATTGGCGGGTATGAACTGCTAACCTTGTTAGCAGTCCAGTGCTTATCTGATACTGTATAAATGCATTAACTCATTGAATCCTCAAAGTTAAACTTAAATATTGTTCTCATATTATTATTATTGTGAAAACTGAGACTTAGGGAAGTTAACCAACTTCCTTGCTTACTAACAACTTCATAACCTAGTAAATAGGAGAGTTGGCATGTGAATTGCAACACTCAAACTCAGGCTGTCTTTCGCAACCTCTGCTAAAATGCTTCTCACAAAGAAGTGGCTTAATTTTACAGCAACTTATAAATACTAGGTTTTGGGTTTTTTTTTAATTCTGAAAATTTAATCAATCAAGTGTGTAATTTTCCTAGTGATGGTGTCATTATGGTACCGATTGTATGGGATACTACTAATGATATAGTTCATCATGCCATTCAATGATCTGCTTTGACATAAATATATATTCCACAGCAGAACTATCAAAATAATTTATCTACATACAAGATAAGAATATGAGACGTTTAACATATTTTTTTCAACCTCTGTCCTTTAGAGGAGTAGTTATATGTTTTAGAGAAAAGAAGAAAATAGAGCATGATCTGAAGTATATATACATGCTCTCTACTTTGCAATATAAGGAGCTCTGGTAGCATAGTGGTTACAAATCAGGCTGCGAACCTTAGGGTCAGCGGTTTGAAACTACCCACTGTTCCGCGGGAGAGAGATGAGGCTTTCTTCTCCCGTAAAGATTTACAGCCTCGGAAACCCTATACAGGGTGGCTATGAGTCAGAACCGACTCCACGACACATAACAACAACAACTTCACAATATACAGTACCATCTTAATGGCTAGCAAGAACACTGAGAGCTGCTTACTTACTTGGAAAATTAATAAGTAAGCACATAATTTGGCAAATATAACTGAAGACAGTGAGATATTCAATTTCTGTGGTACATTGTGAATAGTTTATTTGAATGTTTTCACTGGAAGCCATTAGAACTTCTGAATCTACTTTTGAACATACAATCATATAGAGTGCTTTTTATCATGGATTGCTTGAGAGTATAATTGATTTTTTTTCTGAATACCACACATATAATTAGGCTGATTAGAATTATCAAAAATATATGATGCAGATCATTTTTGCTGATGCTTTTCATTTAGAACTAGAAGAAGAAAGAAAATAGACTAGTTTGTAATTTAGTTTTTTTTTTACTGAAGTTATCATATTACTTTAAATTTTTAACATCAAATGAACTTGCTAAGAAATCAAATGTCGTAATTTATCTACATTCTTAAGCACAATACAAATGTTCTTTTTATATTTTAAGATTGCAAATATATGAAATATAAAGTGCATCAATGTTATTTTTAAATGATACCATTTGATAATTTTCTCAGTTCCTGAACCTTTTTTTAGTCAAGCGTTTAGTTTTTGACAGTATTGTAATTTAACCTCAAAATTTAGAATGTTTAAATTATAATTTAATTTAAATAATTTAATAGTCCTTGATTTGATTCTGTAATTTGGATATGTAACCACCAGGTGGCAGTAATGTCTTCATTATAGACTTGAAACAGGCAATGTTTTCTTTAGCAGCCAATTAACAAAACATTACATACAGCATTTATTTTTTTTCAAATATATATAATTCTTTTTAAATTAGCCAATAAAGTAGCAACAAAAGCTGTTTTCTTGAAGTGTGAAACTTTTAATTGTATATTTTAAAATGTCGAGGAAAATAAATAATCCTCAAATAAGATGAACTCAAACTCAAACGCACTTTCATCAAAACATTGCCATTCATAGAGACCCTGCACAGAGTTTCTGAGCAGTGACTGGTGGGTTTGAGTCGCTGACCCTTCAGTTAGTAATCCAGTACTTATCCCACAGCACCAGTTTTTCATTACCATGCATATTTCACTTGGTATCATAACAACTTACCAAGAAGAAAATACTTAGGTATTCTTATTTTATGGATAAAGGGATTGAACATAAGTTATTCCAAAATTGAGGGGTTGTAATATAAATGTATATCTGTAAAACACTATATTAAAAAAAAAAAAAAAAAAGTATGTGAGACAAAGTCTCTTCATTCTCCCTTCATAGGAGCATCTGACTGTACTCCTTCCAGGATAGATTTGTTTGTTCTTCTGGGTGACAACGCACTAGTCAATAGTCTTTAATAACACCATAATGGATAATGGAAAGATACCAATTATTCTTATGTCTTCCTTATTCATTGCCAACTCTTGCATGCATATGAGGCCATTGAAAATATTGTGGATAGGGTCCAATGTACTGTAGTCTTCAAAGTGACATCTGAGATTTAGGGATTTCAAGAGATCTTTTGCAGAAGATTTTCCCAATGAAATATATTATTGGATTTTTGGACTGATGCCTTCTTGGATATTGATACATAAATACAAGTAAAATTATATCATTGACAATTTCATTCTTTTCTCCATTTCTTGTGATATTGAAGACGAGGCTGCACTGAAGACACTGGTGGGGGGAAAACAAATCTCAAGGATTTGACAGAATATAAATAAAAATATTTCAATAAACTGATGCCACACAGGAGATGTTCACTTATCTATGACAAGAAATTGTGAAGACAGCTACCTGGTAAACTGCTTGGAAGACATCCATATTTGTGCCAAATCCAAAGAGAGGTGACCCAACGGAATGCAGAAATTATTGGATAATGCCATTAACATCCCATGCAAGTAAAATTTTGCTAAAGATAATTCAAAAACAGATGCAATAATACATGGACACGGAACTGCCAGAAGTTTAACAGATTCAGATGAGGACGTGGAATGAGGGATATCATTACTGATGTCATTTGGATTTTGGTTGAAAGCAGAGAATACTAGAAGGATGTTTACCTGTGCTTTACTGTGAATCATGATAAGATATGGGCAACATTGAGGAGAATGAGTATTCAAAATGGTCAATACCAGTCCATTACAGCTCACTAATGCCTAGGATATCTATCTTTGTGCATTCCATTTCATTTTTGACAATTATCATTTTCCTAGATTATTAATGCATGGCACAGCTGCTTCTCTTCATTTTGAAATGTGCCCATCAGCAAATGAAGCTTCCAAAAGCATTTCTGCATTCACATCATCATGATCAACTCTACTTTGAGGAGGCAGCTCTTCCCCAGTTATATTTTGAGTACTTCCCAATCCAAGGGGCTAATCTTCCAGCACTGTATCTGACAATCTTCTGGTGCTCTTCATCATGTTTCAACATTGCATATTCTGATGCTATCTGACAGTGTTGCATTGCTATTCATAAGGGTTTCAGTGGCTAAATACTCAGCAGCAGTTGATTTGTTTTTCTTTCTAAATTTTCTTAGTCTGGAAGCTCAGCTGAAAGTGATCTACTATGTGTGTACCCTACTAGTATTTTAAATATGGGTGGCATAGCTTCCAGCATCACAGCAACATGCAAACCACTGATAGATGATTGGAGGTGACCTAGGAAGTTCCCCTTATAGACCTGTCTCTTGTTTGGCTGAAAATACATTTCTACATCTGAAGGGTGACTAAAGTTGTAGTCTTGGGAATTCTACCAATCTCTAGCTGATCAATAAACCTGGACATTTTATGATTTTGAATTTTATTCAATATTTTTCTCCAAGGACAGGTTTCAGATGAGCTTCGAGACAATGACAGAATAGAAAGAAGGAGAGGCAGACTTCTTCTGAATATTTAGTCACTGAAAACCTATGAATAAGAGTGAAATACTCTCAGATATAGTACCAGAATATGAGCCCTGCAGGTTGGAAGGCACTCAAAATGCAACTAGGGAAGAGCTGCCTCCTCAAAGTAGAGTTGACTGTGATGAAGTGAATGTTGTAAAGCCCTCAGAACCTTCATTTGCTGATAGGTCACAACTCAAAAGGAAGTGCAACATCTGTAAATATCCATTAATAATTGGAACATGGAATGTATGAAATATGAATCTAAAAAATTGGAAGTTGTCAAAAATGAAATGGATCACATAAACATTGATATCCTAGGTACTAGTGAGCTGAAAAGGACTGGCATTGGACATTTTGAATCTGACAATTACATGGTTTATGATGCTGGGAATGACAAATTGAAGAAGAATGAAATTGTATTCTGTCAAAAAGAACATATCAAGAGCACTCATGAGGTACAACACTTTCTGTGATAGAATAATATCCATGCACTTATAGAGAAAACCAGTTAACACCACTATCATTCAAATTTATGCACCAACCACTAAAAGTGGTGAGGATGAAATAGAGGAATTCTACAAGCTTCTTCAGTCTAATACTGATCAAGCATGCAATCGAGGTATATTGATAATTACTGGTGATTGGAATGAAAAGGTTGAAAACAAAGAGGAAGGATCAGTAGGTGGAGAATATGGCATTGGTTACAGAGATGATATGGAGATAACATTATAGAATTCTGCAAGACCAATGATTTGTTCACTTCAAATATCTTTTACAAAAAGTATAAAAAATGACTATACACATAGTTCTCATCAGATAGACTATACAGAAATCAAATTGATTATGTTTGTGGAAAGAGGTGGGTGAAAATCTCCATATCATC
Organism: Chrysochloris asiatica; assembly: GCF_000296735.1. NCBI lineage: Eukaryota > Metazoa > Chordata > Mammalia > Afrosoricida > Chrysochloridae > Chrysochloris > Chrysochloris asiatica. The sequence continues at coordinate 6,300,021 of NW_006408705.1, forward strand.
AAGCAAACCAAGATCAGGAGCAGACTATAGAACAGACCATCCATTGCATATACGCAAATTCAGGCTGAAGCTGTAGAAAATGAAAAAAAAAAAAAATCCATGAAAGAAAAAATATGACCTTGAATATTCTCAACAGAATGTAGAAATCACCTGAAGAACAGATTTGATGCATTACATACTAAAGAACAAAGACCAGAGAGTTGTGGAATGACATCAAGAACATCATAAAGAAAGAAGACAACAAAGAAGGAAAAGACCAAAATGGATGTCAGAACAAACTCTAAAATTTGCTCTCCAGTCTAGAGATGCTAAAGCAAACGGAGGAAGTGAGGATGTACAAGAGCTGAACAGAAAATTCCAAAGGTCAGCTCATGAAGACAAATTCAACTATTACAATGAAATGTACAAAGATCTGGAGTTAGAAACCCAAAAGGGAAGAACACACTCAGCATTTCTCAAGCTGAGGGAACATAAGAAAAAATTCAAACCTCGTCTTGCATATTGAAGGATTCTCTGGGCAAATTATTGAATGATGCAAAAAGCATCAAAAGAAGATGGAAGGAATACATAGAGTCACTGTACCAAAAGGAAATGGTCGATGTTCAAATATTTCAAGAGGTTGTGTATGATCAAGAGCCAATGATCCTGAAGGAAGAAGTCCAAGGTGCATTGAAGGCATTTGCAAAGAACAAGGCACTGGGAACTGATGGAATACAAATTGAAATCATCAACAAAGTGAGGCAGCACTGAAGGCATTCACATATTTATGCCAAGACATTTGGAAGACAACTATCTGGCCAACTGATTGGAAGAGATCTGTATTTGTGCCCATTCCAAAGAGATGTGACCCAATGAAATGCAGAAATCATTGGACAATATCTTTGAAATCCCATGGGGATAAATTTTTATTCAAGGTAACACACAAATGGCTGCAGCCATACATTGAAAGAGAACTTCCAGAGGTTCAAGCCATATTCAGAAGAGGATGGGTATCATTGCTGATGTCAGATGGATCTGCGCTGAAAGCAGAGAATACCAGAAAGACATTTACCTCTGCTTTATTGACTACACAAAAGGTTTTGATTGTGCAGATTAAGAGAGATTATAGACTACATTGCAACATATGAGTATTCTGGAAAAGTTAATTGTGCTCATGAAGAATCTGTACATAGACCAAGACGTAGTTGCTAGAACAGAACAAGGGAACACCAAATGATTTAAAATTAGAAAAGATGTGTGACAGGGTTGTATTCTTTCACCATACTCATTCAACCTGTATGCTGAAAAAATAATCCCAGAAGGTGGATTATATGAAGAAAAACGTGGCATCAGGAAGACTCATTAACAACCTGTGCTATGCAGATGATGCAACCTTGCTGGCTGAAAGTGAAATGGATTTAAAATACTTACTGATATCAAAAACCACAGCCTTTGGTATGGTTTGCATCTCCATGTAAAGAAAACAAAAATCCTCACCACTGGACCAATAAACAACATTCTTATCAATGGAGAAAAGATTGCATTTGTGAAAGACTTCATTTTGCTCAAATCAACCATCAACACTCATGGAAGCAGCAGTAAAGATACCTAACGATGTATTGCATTAGGCCAATCTGCTGCACAAGACCTCTCTGTAAAGTGTTGAAGAGCAAAAATATCAGTTTGAGAACTAAGGTGTGCTTGACCCAAGCCATGGTATTTTCAATAACCTCATATGCATGTGAATGCTGTACAGTGAATAAGGAAGATCACAGAGGAATTGATGTATTTTAGTTTTGGTGTTGGAGGAACATATTGAAAGTACCCTAGACACCATAAGAACAAATAGATCTGTGTTCAAAGAAGTACAACCAGAGTGCTCCTTAAAAGTCAAGATGGCCAGACTTCATCTCTCATACTTCTGACATATTGTCAAGAATCATCAGTCACTGGTAAGGAGGAGGGTTCGATAACAAGAGGAAGACCCCCAGAGAGATGGATTGGCACAATGGCAGCATCAGTGGGCTCAAACATATTAGGAACAACTGTGAGGTTGGCCTTGGACTGGGCAGTGTTTTGTTTTGTTGTACATAGGGTCAATATGAGTTGGTACCAACTCAAGGTACCTAACAATAAAAAAACAACAACAGCATCAAATACTCCTGCTGTCTCTAACAATCTCTTTTGTTCCATTGAAAATAAATTTCAATCTTAGTAGAACAGACCAACTTCAGATAAAAGCATGCAGGGTATTTTAAATTTAACTAGCTCTGGATTGAGTGTGTGGGAAATGTTTTGCTAACATTAATATATTGTTTGTTGTTAGGTGCTATAGAGTTGGTTCTGACTCATAACATGAGCACAATTAAATGTTCTGTAGTATCCATTCTTGGCAATGTTATCCACAACTTGTCACGATCCACAGTAAAAAATCTTTGCAGAGCCAACAAAACACAAGAAAACATCTTTCTGGTAGTCTCTGCTTTCAGCCAAGATCCATTTGTCATCAGTAGTGATATTCTTAGTTCTACGTCCTGATTCTGGCTTGAATTTCTGAAAGTTCTCTGTTGATGTACTGTTGTAGCCATTTTTTAATTATCTTCAGCAAAATTTTGCTTGCATGTTATATTAATAATTTTGTTCTATGATGTCTGTATTCTCTTGAGTTACCTTTCCATGGAATTAACACATATATAGATTCTTCTAATTGGTAGGCCAACTTCAAAATTTCTTGGCATAAATGTATGGAATGCCTTCTGTAATGCATCAGTTTGTTGAAAGATTTTAATTTGTATTCTGTTAGTTCCTGGAGCTTTGTTTTTCGCCAATGTCTTCAATGTAGCTTGGACTTCTTTCTCAGTGCTATCAGTTTTTGATCATGTACTACATCTTGAATTGTTGAAAATCAGCTATTTATTTTTGGTAAAGTGAGTCAGTAGATAACTTCCATATTCTTTTGATGATTTCTGCATCATTCAATATTTTGCCCATGGTATCCTTCAGTATTGTAAATGGAGTCTTGGATTTTTCTTCAGTTGTTTCAGTTTGAGAAATGTGAGCATTTTTGTTGTTAGGTGCCATTGAGTCGGTACCAACTCATAGCGACCTTATGCACAGCAGAACCAAACACTGCCCGATGCTGGGCCAACCTCACTACTGTTGCCACACTTGAGTCAATTGATCCTACCACTTGGCAGATCCATCTTGTTGGTGGTCTTCCTCTTTTTCTGTGACCCTACACCTTACCAAACATGGTATCCTTCTCTAGTGACTGGTCATTCCTGACAATATGACCAAAGCCTGAGAGACGAAGTTTGGCCATCTTGGCCTTCAAGAAGCACTCAGGCTGCCCTTCTTCCAAAACAGATCAGTTGGTTCTTTTGGCAGCCCATGGCACTTTCAATATTATCCTCCAACATCATAATTCAAGGCATCAATTCTTCTATGGTTTTCCTCATTCACTGTTCAGCTATTGCATGCATATGAGGTTATTGAAAACACCATGTCTTGGGTCAGGTGCACCTTTATCCTCAAGCTGATATATTTGCTCTTTAACACTTGAAAAAGGTCTTGTGCAACACATTTGCCTAATGCAATATGTCTTTTGATCTCTTGACTGCTGCTTCCATGAGTGTTGATAGTTGATCCAAGAAGAATGAAGTCCTTGACAACTTCAATCTTTTCTCATTTGATAAGAATGTTGTTTATTGGACCAGTGGTGAGGATTTTTGTTTTCTTTGCATTGAGATGTAAACCATACTGAAGGCTGTGCTCTTTGATCTTCATCAGTAAATGTTTTAAGTCTTCTTCACTTTCAGCAAGCAAGGTTGTATCATCTGCATATTGCAGGTTGTTAATGAGTCTTCCTGATGCCACATTTTTCTTCATAGAACCCAGCTTCTCGTATTATTTGCTCAGCATACAGGTTGAATAAGTGTGGTGAAAGAATACAACCTTGTCGCACACCTTTCTTAATTTTAAACCCTTCAGTATTCCCATGTTCTGTTTGAACAACTAACTGCCTCTTGGTTCAGGTGCAGACTCCTCATGAGGACAATTAAGTTTTCCGGAATACTCATACTTCGCAATGTTGTCCATAGCTTGTCATGATCTGCAAAATCAAAAGTGTTTGTGTAGTCAATAAAGAACAGGTAAACATGTTTGTGATATTCTCTGATTTCAGCCAAGATCCATCGGAAATCAGCAAGGATATCCCCTGTTCCATGGCCTCTTCTGAATCTGGCTTGAACCTCTGGAAGTTCTCTGTCAATGTATGATTGTATCCATTTCTATATTACCTTTAGCAAAACTTTACTCACATGGGATATCAAAGAGATTGTCTGATGATATCTGCATTCTGTTGGGTAACCTTTTTTTGGAATGGCTACAAATATGGATCTCTTCCAATCAGTTGGCCAGATAGTTGTCTTCCAAATTTCATGGCAGAGATGAGTGAGTGCCTCTTGAGCAGATGGGGATGCCTGAGCAAATTGATACCCCACCCCCAGCCCTGGAGAGTTCTACGACACATGTGCACTGATCTTCTCAAAATGTAAAGTGACAGTTTCCACTTAAAACCAAATGGCCACCACTCATCTGTTAGTTTGTCATACTGTGGTGGCTTGTGAGTTACTATGATTCTGAAAGCTATGCCACCAGTATTTAAATACCAGCAGGGTCACCCAGGATGGACAGGTTTCAGATGAGCTTCCAGACAAAGACAGACTAGGAAGAAAGAGTGACGAACTACTTCTGAATCTTGAGTCACTGCACCTTATGAATAGCAGAGAATGTGAGCATTACAGGGTTCAAAGTTATCCACTCCACCCAGTTTATTGGCAAAACAGCCACTTGGAAAAACAGCTGCATGTATCATCTTATTCAAATATGAATGGGCCACATATTTTCAAAGCATAACTCACTCCCCAGTAATTAGAAGAATGTTGATACCATACATGCCTATGAAAATAATTTTCTAAAACCAAAATGTAAAAATACAAGACATATGCTTGGTATGATAAAATAAAGCAAAAATATTTTGGATTTTAGCAATCAAGACCTTGATACTACAATGGAAAATTCAAATTGGGATGAAGACAAAATCTAAAGAGAATTAATTGAAATAAGAACTACAGAATACCATTGTGAGAAACATTATATTTGAAAGAATGAAAAATTGAATCAATTATGTTAAGTTTTAATCTTCAAATATCTGAAAGGATATAGAAGAGCAAGATTAGATGTAATTCTAGTGAAAGTGGTGTAGATGCCATTAAGAACAGAAAATGGCACTGCAGTTTACCATCTAGTTGTTGAAGCTACAGGAACCAACTCAAAAAGAATAGAACCAGTCAAATTTATGGCACTTAAGAAACAACTACAACACATACAAGCACACACAGACTCTCAGCTGAAAACTGAGCTGACAATTACAAAGCATTGATGTATTCAGTGGATAAACTAAAGACACTCCTATTTGAATTTAAAATACATTTTTAAGTTAAAATCATAAATTTAAAAACACCAGCAAACATGCAATCGATTTACCAATAGAAAGGAAACCCAAAAGAAATCTACCAAAATTTCAGAAATTGATTTAAAATTTGGATAATATTAACAAATATATAATTTGGAAGAATTAGAAGCTAGAAATCAAGAAAAGACTGAAATATTAAAGAAACATTCTGCAGGGTATGTAGATATGAACACATAAAACACAGTACATATATTTAATATTTCTTTAATTGCTTAAGACATAAATTTTATACTTTGAAAGGAAAATTGCATAATATAGATTTAATAATCATATGTCTGCTTCATTGACTGTATCAAAACTTAAAATGATAAGGATTTAGCAGTACAAATAGACACCTATGAAACACAATTATACAGATAAAATCTCTTTTTTCAGTCTATACCACTGAAGGGAAAAAATAAAATGTCAAATCAAATGAAATAATAAATCTAATATTGTAATTAAGAAGTATGAATATATATGCAACTTAATGATATGTTGCCGTTGTTAAGTGCTGGCAAGTCATTTTTGACTTATAAGAATCCTGTATAGGGTTTCCAAGGAGCAGCTGGTGAGTTTGAACTGTCAATTTTGCGGTTGAAACTGAATTGCAGTCCAGTGCTTATCCTATAGCACCATAACAGGACCTCAAAATTAGTTGCAAAGTTAGGCCTTAAGCCTAAGTCAATCTTTTCCTTTTTTTCGTCATGATGTTATTTTTTTGTCTAGTTGTGAGGATTTTTGTTTACTTTCTGGTGAAATCCATACTGAAGGCTGTGTTCTTTGTTATTCATCAGTAAATATTTTAAATCCTCTTTGTTGTCAGCAAGCAAGGTTGTAATATCTGCATATCAAAGATTGTTGATCAACCTTCTTCTAATCTTGCTGCCATATTCTGCTTAATGTAATCTAGCTTCTCCTATTATTTTCTCACAATACAGATTGAATCAGAATAGTGAAAGAATGCAAACGCCACACACAACTTTCCTAATTTTAAACCATTTTGTATTCCTTTGTTCTATTCAAACAACTGACTCTTGATCTATGTTCATGTTCCTCAGAAGCACAGAGAGTCAAGTGTTCTAGAATACTCATTCTTTATAATGCTTTCCATCTGATATCAGCAATGATAGCTCTAGTTCCATGTCCTGATCTGAAGCCATCTTGAGTTTCAGGCAATTCCATGTTGATGTACTTTTGAAGCTGTTTTTAAATTATCTTCAGCAAAATTACATTGCATGTGGTATTAATGATATTTATTGTTCAATGATTTCCACATTACGTTGGTTCAGCTCTCTCAAAACGTAATAGCAAAGGGGGGTCCAAACCCCACAAAAATTGATAATTTTTACTGTAACTTGATAAATGTTGAAATAATGCTATCACTGTTTATTTTTAATAAGAACTTATGGTGAGCCCAGCAATTTTCTTAGTGTTTTATACCTATTAAGGCATTAAAAGACACTTGGTGAGATAAATGCTGCTATTATCCCATTCTTGTGGATAAAGAAACTAAGGAACACAGAGTATAAATAGTAACACAATAAGTAAAGACAAGATTAAATCTCAGATGATGAATCAGATTCCAGAGCACATTCTTTTAAATTAGTATTTTATTATACTACAATACAAAGTGAAAAAAAATGCTAGAAATATAGTAGAAAATTTCTTAACAAAGCTGCACACAAAATTTAAACACATAGAAGAGATACATAATCAAAATGCAAATGAAAACAATATATCAATATTATTTCTATTGAAAATCTGTTTTTTTAAGTAAACTTTTAAGATATTACTGGTGTTCTTAGACAGTATGTTAAATTTTTTAAAACATGTTTTATTGTGAGTTATGTGATAGTTTACATGGGAGAGCATTAGCTTTACATTCATCCTATCATATATAGTTTCATTGCCATGGTTACAATCCCCTCCATGAATCATCAATCAAGAAAGGGTATACCCTGCAAGCCTTCCCTCTGATCATCAGCACATAGCCCCTTTCCCTCTCTGGGTATAGAATCCCCAGCCATGTCCTCTCTCCACTACATTGTCTCTTCCTCTATCTCTGGCATCGCTGCTTCTGTGGGTAGGATCTTACATTCCTCTCTTCTCCCTTGATGATCCCAGGGACCTCCGCTCCTGGACTGCAAAGTCAACCACTTCCCTCATTTTGCTACAAAACGTTTAGCTTTACATTTCTAACCCTCACAATCAGTCCTGATAGCAATTATTCACTATTGTGCCACATAAGACCTATCCCCATCCCCTTTTATCAGCCCCGCCCAGACAGATTGGATGCTACTCAGTGGAGATTCCACCTTCCTCCACAACTTCTGGATCTAGGCTCCCCCTTGAAAGCTTGTAAGCCAGTCACTTCTTGCCTTTGTAGCCCCCCAATTTGAGTAGCCAATGTCCAAGTTTCCCACCCCTATCTACCTTGTATATCAAGGGGGTGGGAATGATCCTCACTGTAAAGATTTGTCCCTTCTTTTGAACTACTACATACATAGGTGTAAGTAAAGTTCATCAAATTATATCAGATTACACTTTTTTCTCTTCTTTCTTTTTCTAGTTAAATTTTGATCATCCAGCCATTGAAGCCAGGTCAAGTGGGTATGATCCGCAAGTGTGGGTGTTCTTGTGCATATGCCCTCACTTCTTATCTGCTGGATGCTTCACTTTCCACTCTAGTCCTCTGTGGATATGTCACTGACTCTGGGCTTAGGAGACCCCAGGTCTTGCCACATTGCTGGCCAACCAGGTCCCCACTGGGTTCACAGGAGTCTATTGAACGTGGTAGGGCTCAGCTTGCTACTTCATTGCTTTTTTCCCCTCACTTCCCCTTATTGGTGACCAACGTGGTCACCAGTCAGAGAGCATGCCTGCTTGTGTATTCCCATTGAGTCTTAGTCTTAGAAGGGGGCTTACCCTGAGGGGACCTGACCACTTGTCTCCTGGGTGAGCAACTTGCTTATTCTTGTAGTAGTCAGTTGGACTGCCATTATTGTTTTGTATTTTTCCTGATAGTCTTTCTTTCAAGAAGTATCTTCTGTTCTTTTAGCCACTTCAGGCTGATCTGCTTGTCCTTTCAAGTGAAAATTTCCCACCTAAGAAGATTCTGGATGGGGTTCCAGTTTCCCCTTATAGTCTTATGTAATGCAGAGGCTCCACAGGAAGCCTCCTTCACTGGGAACATTGTAGCCCCATTTTAAGTATTCCAATCAGTTATAGGCTGAAGACAGACTTACAAGCATTCTATGGTGATATTTCTGGCTATTTCTTTCTCTCTCCTTCAAATGTTTATTTTACAAGGGTATGCAAGGGAAACCAACATTCAAAAGACAACCAAGCATCTTAACATTGTTTCCCCACTTTTGCCCTGTACAACCATGTCTCAAACCCTGTATCACAGAGTCCTTTTGTTCCAAGGTTGTGCATACATCATTATTTACCTCTGTTCCACTTAGCCCATGCAAACCTGCTTAACTGTTCTCCCATCTGCCTTGTTCTTCCATTGTACTACCCCTTCTTGTGTATGGCCCCACTTCCCAGTATCCAAAATATCCTGTGTCTATTCCCTACCCTGTGCTCCACCTTCCCCTCCTTCCCCTCAAGTCCCCCATCCCAGTAACCAGCAAATATTCCCCTCCCTCATTTTAGTATGGGTTCTTTTTCTTAGTTTTTTACAATAGTGATCCTATGCAGTATTTCTCATTTTGTGACAGATTAAGACAGACTAGGAAAAGAGTGATGAACTACTTCCGAATATATAGTCACTGAAAACTATATGAATAGCAGAGAAACACTGTCAGATACAGTGCCGGAATATGAGCCCCTAAGGTTGGAAGAAACTCATAATGAGACTGGGGAAGAGCTGCCTCCTCAAAGTAGAGTTGACTGTAATGATGTGAATGGAGTAAAGCCTGTGGGAGAAAAGCCCACAGGACCTTCATTTGCAGTTGGGACAAAACTCAAAATGAAAGAGAAACAGCTGTAAATATCCATTGAAATTTGGAATATGGAATGTACGAATTATGAATCTGGGAAAATTTGAAGTTGTCAAAAATGAAATGGAATATATAAACATCAATATCTTAGGCATTAGTGAGCTGAAATGGACTGGTATTGGCCATTTTGGGTCTGATGACCACATGGTTTACTATTCCAGAAATGACAAATTGAAGAGGAATGGTGTTGCATTCATTGTCAAAAAAGATAAATAGTGAATAATTTTTATCAGGACTGACTGCAAGGGTTGGAAATGTAAATGTAGACATTTTGTAGCAAGGAGAGGAGTGATTAACTTTGCAGTTTAGGAGCAGAGGTCCCTGGGACCAAGGGAGAAGAGCAGAGAGCGGAACTCTACCCAGAGAAGCAGTGATGCCTGAGATGGAGGCAGAGATGATGAAGTGGAGAGATGGAACAGCTGGGGACTTTAGACACAGAGAGGGAGAGGGGCTGTGTGCTGATCAAAGTAAAGAGGACTTAAGACATTTTCTGATGAAGAACAAAGAGCACAACCTTGGGTATGGATTACATCTCAATATAAAGAAAACAAAAATCCTCACCACATACTTATCAACAGAGAAAAGATTGAAGTTGTCAAGGACTTTATTCTTGGGTAAACTATCAACACTCATGGAAGCAGCAGTCAAGAAATCAAATGATGTATTGTATTAGGCAAATCTGCTGCAAAAGACCTTTTTAAAGTGTTGAAGAGCAAAGATGTCAGCTTGAGGATTAAGATGTGCCTGACCCAAGTCATGGTATTTTCAATAACCTCATTTGCATGCTTAAGCTGGACAGTAAATAAAGAAGACAATAGAAGAATTGACACATTTAGTTATGGTGTTGGAGGAGAATATTAAAAGTGCCATGGGCTGCCAAAAGAACCAATAGATCCATTTTGGAAGAAGTGGAGCCAGAGTGCTCAATGGATGCTAAGATGGCTAAACTTCGTCTCTCATACTTTGAACATATTGACAGGAGGGACCAGTCACTGGAGAATGATACCATGTTTGGTAAGGTGGAGGGTCAGAGGAAGAACCCCCAACGAGATGGTTTAGTCAAATGGCAGCATCAATGGCCTCAAGCGTGACAACAGTAGTGAGGTTGGCCAAGGATTGGCCAGTGTTTTGCTCTGCTGTGCATAAGGTTGCTATGAGTCAGTACCAACTCAATAGCACCTAACAACAATTTCACTCAACATAATGGCCTCAAGTTTCATCCATGTAATATAGTGGTTTGCAGCTTCTTTGTTATTCTTCAGGTAACATAGCATTCCATTTTGAGTGTGTACCACAGTTTGTTTATCCATTCTTAACTTGATGGGCACTTACGCTGTCTCCATCTTTTTGCTATTGTTAATAGTGCTGCTTTGAACGTTGATACGCATATATCTACTCATGTTATGGCTTGTGCTTCTTGTCAGTAAATACCAAGTAGAGGAAATGCTGGATCATAAGGTATTTCTATTTCCAACCTTCTGAGGAAGCACCATATTGATTTCCAGAGAGGTTGGACCATTTTGCAATCCCATCAGCAATGCAGGAGTGTTCCAGTCTCTCCACATCCTTTCCAGAATTTGTTGTCCTCTACTTCTTTTATCTTTGCTGTTATTGCTGGTGTGAGATGATATCTCATTGTTGTTTTGATTTTCATCTCTCTAATGGCTAGTGATCATGAACATTTCTTCATATGTTTGTTGGTTTTCCAGATCTCCTCCTTGGTGAAGTGTCTGCTCATGTCCTGTGCCCATTTTTTAATTGGGTTATTTGTTTTGTTGTTGTTGTTGTTGTTGAGTTGTATTTTCGTATATATTTTTGAAATGAATTCCTTGTCTGATGTGCCATTGCAAAAGAGTTTTTCCCATTCTGTGGGTTTTCTTTTTATTCTTTTGATGAAATCTTTTGATGCACATAAATTTTCATTTTGAGATTGTCCGAATCATCTATTATGTGTTCTTTTGTTTATGTAGTTTTCAAAATTGTTTTCATAGTCCGTGTGTGCTATTAATTAGAGCCCTATATTTATCCCTGCTTTTTCATTAATGGCCTTCATAATTCTGGGATTCACATTTAGTTCTCTAATCCATGCTGAATTGGCTTTTGTATAAAGTGTGAGATAAAGGTCTTGTTTCTATCTTTTGCACATTGCTTTCCACTTCTGCCAGCACCATCTGTTAAAAAGACTTCCCCTGCCCCATGGGTCAATTTCCTTTAAATATAAAATTTGTAATTGTTTTTTCCATCTCTTTGAAGAATGTTATTGGATTCTGAATTGGGATTTCATTATATCTATACATTGCTTTGGGCAGTATTGATATTTTAACAATGTTAAGTCTTCCTAATCAAAACTATGGTACATTCTTCTATTTTTGTCAGTTTCTTTTGGTTTCTTAGAGTAGTGTTTTGTAATTTTCTTTGTATAGGACCTTTGTATAGGTCTTTGGTTACATTTTTCCTAGATATTTCATCCTTTGGACAACTATTGCAAATGGTATAGCTTTCTTAATGCTCTTTTCAGTGCTGTCACTCTTGGTATAGAGGTATCCAGCTGATTTTTGTATGTTGATCTTATATCCTGCCACTTTGCTGAATCCTCCAATAAGGTCTAGTAGCTTTTTTACTGAGGAATTCCCCTTCAATTGCTACTTTGTTGAGTGTTTTTATCAGAAATGGATGTTGGATTTTGTTAAATGGCTTTTCTGCGTCAATCGATATGATCATGTGGTTCTTTTCTTTTTTCTTATTTGTATGGTGGATTATGTTGATTGTTTTTCTAATGTTGAACCATCCTTGCATCCCAGATATGAATCCCACTTGATCATAATGTATTATCTTTTTGATGTGTCGCTGGATTCTGTTGGCTAGGATTTTGTTGAGAATTTTTGCATCTATATTCATGAGGGATATTGGTCTAGAATTTTCTTGCTTAGTGACATCCTTTTCTGATTTTGGTATGAAGGTTATGCTTGCTTCATAAAACGATTTGGAAGTTTTCCTTCCTCCTCTATATTCTGGAATAATTTGAATAGAATTGGTATAGCTCTTCCCTGAATGTTTGGTAGAACTCACCAATGAAGCCATCTGGGCCTGGTCTTCTTTTGTTGGGAGTTTTTTGATGACTTGATCAATTTCTTCTTTTGTTATCAGTCTCTTCAGGTTTTCTGTTTCACTCTGTATAAATTTAGGTAGGTCATGTTTTTGTAAAAATATATAAATCTCTTCTAAATTTTCAGATTTTTTGAAGTACAACTTTTCATATTATTCTGTTATTATCTTTTGATTTCATTTGCTTCCATTGTGGCATTGCCCCTGTAGTTTCTAATATGTGTCTTTTTGTGTCTTCTCCCTCTTTTCTTTTGTTAGGTTTGCCAATTTTCTGTCAATTTTGTTAATCCTTTCAAAGAACCAACTTTTTGTCCTGTTGATTCTTTCTGTAGTTTTTCTGTTTTCTATACCAATTCTACTCAAATTATTTTCTATCTCATTTTCTGCTCTAACCTTTATTATTTCTTTTCTTTTGGTGGCTATAGGTTTCCTCTGTTGGTCTGTTTCTAATTGTTGGAGATGCTGTGTTAAAGTGTAAATTTTCATTCTTTCTTCTTTTTAGATGTGCACATTTATTGCTTCAAATTGTCCTCTCAGCACCGTTTTTGCTATGACCCAAAGATTCTGGCATGCTGTGGTTTCATTCTCGTTTGTTTCTAGGAACTTCATAAGTTTTCGTTTTATTTCTTCTACTACTCAGTCGTTTGTCAGCAGGTTGTAATTCAGTTTGCATGTATTGGACATTATTTCCTTGGTCTTCCTTTTGTTGATATCTAATTTGATAACATTGTTGTCTGAGAAGATGCTTTGTAGTACTTTGATATTTGTAAATTTATGGAGGTTTGTTTTGTGGCCTTACACATGGTCTGTTCTGGAGAATGTTTCATGTGCACTGAAAAAGAATGTGTATTGTGCAGTTTTTGGGTTGAATGCTCTGTACACATCTATAAGCTCCAGTTGGCTGATTTTTTTTTTTTAGTTCCTCTGTGTCTTTGTCAAGTTTCTTTCTGGTTGTTCTATCCATTTTTGAAAGCAGTGTGTTAAAATCGCCAACTATTATTGTAGATTCATCTATTTCTTTCTTCAAATCTATTAGAGTTTGCTGTATATATTTTGGAGCTCTGTCATTGGGAGCATAGATATTTATTATGGTTATGTCATCTTGTTCAATTGTCCCTTTAATCATCAGTAATATTCATCTTTATCTATTATACTTGGTTTTGCCTTAAAGTTTATTTTATCAGAGACTAGTACTGACACTCCTGTTCGTTTTTTATTGCAATTAGCTTGATATATTTTTCCCCATCCTTTGACTTTTAATCTGTTTTTGTCTCTGTGTGTAAGATGTGTCTTTTGCAGACAGCATATTGAAGGGTCTTGTTTTATTATCTGTTCTGCCACCCTTTGTCTCTTAAGTGGTGCATTTAATCCATTTACATTCAGTGTAATTATTGATAGATATGGATTAATTGGCTGCCATTATGTATGTTTGTTTGTTTTTTGTGGTGTTGCTGCTTTCATTTTTCTCCATGTCTTCTTGTGCTGAGTTCATGCTTTTTGTGTTCTTTCTTGTGAGTTTCCTCATATATTTGATGTTTCCATGTTCTTAGATTTTCATTTTTTTGGTATGTTGTAAAGTGTTTATTTTCTTTGAGGTTACCTTGCAGTCCATTAACTTTTCCCTCCATTAATGCAGTCTATTTTATCCTGTAATCTACCTGAACTTCTCACCATCTGGATCTGTGTTCCTACATGTTTACCTTCTGTCACATTGTAATTGTTTTGATCATAGACTGAACTCTCAGATTCTCTGAGTTTGTTCTTATAGTTTTGTTCTCTTCTGTTCTCAACTCTTCCATCTGTCGATTTAGTTCTGGGAGGTGCTGCCACTTATGTCAACCTCTGGTTGTTGTCTGTTCTTGTTTGTTCTCAGTCCAAAGAATTCTCTTTACAATGTTTTGTAGTGCATGGTTGGCTTTGGAAACATCCCTTAGCTTCTATTTATCCTGGAATGTTTTGATTATACCATCATATTTGTTTGATAGCTTTGCTGGATAAAGGATTCTTGGTTGGAAGTTTTTTTGTTTTTTTTTTTCTTTCACGGTTTTATATACGTCTTCCCATTGCCTTCTTGCCTGCATACTGAGAGTTCCAAGCTTAATCTGATTTGCTTGTCTTTGTATGTAATGTTTCTCTTTTCCTTAGCTGCTTTCAGGATTGTGTCCTTATCTTTGATTTTGGAGAGCTTGATTATGATATATCTCAGTGATTTTTGTGTGTGTTTATGCTTTTATCCTTCCTGGGGTTCATTGGGCTTCTTCAATGTTTATCTTTTCACTTTTCAGGATGTTAGAGAAGTTTTCTTCCAGAAATTCTTCAAATATTTCCCCTATGAACTTGTGTGATTCTTCCTGTTCTGGAATGCTGATAATTCTTAAGTTATTCCTCTTTATGTTTTTCAACATGAATGTTAGACTCTTTTTTTTCAGATTTTTTAATCCTTTTTTTTCTGTTTGCTTTTCTACCTTAGTGGTATTGTGATATTTGTCTTCCAGATCACTAGTTTTGCCTTCCATCTCTTCTATACTATTTCTTTGCTCTTTCAGTGTATTGACTATTTCAGATATTCTATTATTGAACATTTGGACCACTTTCTGTAGGTTTTGAATTATTTCCAATGCTGTATCTATCTCATTTGATTGTTCCTGTAGCACTTTCCTGACTTCTTCCTTATTTTTCTCAACTCCATTGTAAAGTGTTTTCAAACATTTTATAATCAGTTTTCGGAATTCCTTGTCAGGCATTTCCAAGATCTGCTCCCCTCCAGAATGGACTCTAGTTCTACCTCTAGTTCATTTGTTTCAGACAATTTATGTTGTTCCTGGGCATGTGCTGCTATGGTCATCTGCTTTTGCTCTTTGACATTTTTATTGTTTTTCTGTGGCCTTAATACTTATTTGAATGTGTGTTTTGGTATTTTTTATGCTTTTTGCTTGCCTCCAGGTAGATGTGATCAGGAGGTGGGCTTACCTTTTCCCTCTTCTTATTGCTCAACTTAGAGTAATTTTCGCAAGTGTTCTCTGTCTCCCTGGTGTTTTGCAGTTGGTATTGGTTCTTGCCTGGATTGTGGCGTTTTGTAGGGTGTTATTGTAGCTTGACTATATGGCAGCAATTGCTGTCTCTTCTTGGGTATTATAGGGAGAGAAAGAGTCCCGAAAGGTAAAAGGGGAAATGAAAAACAACAAAACAGCAACATCAAAAAAAAAAAAAAAAAAAAGAAAAACAAACAAACAAACCAAGACAACAACAAAATTGGATACTGTAGTCTGTAATCACAGAAGAGGGAAAGAAGTGAGAGAAGAAAAAAAAAAAAATCTGTAGCCTAATATGAGTATGATTTTAATAACCTCTTTCAGCTTCTTGACTTCAAGGCTGCCTGATAAATTTTAAGATGCCACTGCCACTGTTGGTTGTTATGCTGTAGCTCAGGATTGAATTTTTGGCCTTTTTTGTTTTTATGCTTTCTCTCCCTCTCCACACCCCTTGTTCTTGCCTTTTTCCTATTAATAAACAGTTTGTGGCTGGTTGCTGAGCTACCTGTTTTTGCAAACGCTGAGTGTATCTTTGCACTTCCATGGCAGAAGAACCCATCAGTGGTGGGGGTGGGGTGTGTCAACTTGCCCAGGCACCCCCTCTAGTCACCAGAATGGAGGTGCACAAAGAGTGAGGGGCCAATGAACATATACAAAAAAAAAAAAAAAAGAACAAAGCAAAACCAACAAAGTATTTTGTCCACATTTGCTCCAAGGTTCCCGCAGCATTTTCTGTGGTGGATCTACTTGATCCCCCACTTGGTCTTGCTGTTTGTTAGCTCTGGCCATCAAGCCTGACAGAATATAAAGTATGAGATTTCTTACTTCTGCTACAAGTTCCACTAGCTATAAGCCTTCAAACTTTTTAAATATTCCTAGATATGTGGTTCAGAGTTTTGGAGCTCTGTCCTGAATCATCTTCACCTGATATTCTGTGGTATTGCTGATGGAGATCTTCACTGCATATCTACCCTATTTACCATCAAGCCCTGCCTCCCCCAGAATGTTAAATTTTTTGCATGTTTTATAAAGAATGATTTCATTATATGAATCAGTAGCTATAATAACAACTTTTAGATTTTCCCTTCAGTCATAAATTCCAAATTTAATATATACCTTAAACAAATACTTGCATCCTTGGTGTGGCATCCTAGGCTAAGCAATGGGCTGTTAACCACAGTCTGAAGTTCAAACTCATCAGTTGCTCCTTAGAAACCTTACACAGAGTCACTGTGAATCAGAACCAACTCAATGGGAACTAACAATAACATTGAAATATTTAATGATGCAGAACACAAAATGTTGTATTTGTTGTCACACTATCAATTTTCAAAAAAGCAAATGTATTGTAGAAACAACTTTTCGATTTTGACTATCAGAATTCCCTATAGAGCTTCTACCTAGAATTACAGAGTCAGAATTAAAAAAAAAAAAAAAAATTGTAGGTGATATGTTAAACAAGTATCGTTAAATAGGTAAAATTAGTCCTATTTTACCGATTTAAATAATTGTTTTGAAGTACAATTAATAGTACTATATGGTAGTAGTTATGTGCCATGAAGTCAGCTCCAGTTCGTAACAACCATATGCAGGGTTTCCGAGGCTGTAAATATTTATGGGAGCAGAAAGCCTAATCTTTCTCCCACGGAACAACTGATAGTTTTGAACCGCTGACTTTGAGATAGATTCACAGCCGATTCATAACCACTATGCTACCAGAGCTTCTTAATAGTACTATATAAAGTAATATTATTCAGATAATGATAATGAATATATTATGTTTTTACTTGAAAGTTGAAGATTGGAAAAACTGCATTGGCACATATTGAATAAACATGCCAGAAAAATATAAATAAATTTTACAATAATGATTACAGTCCAGGAACCCTTAATGTAGTCTTACTCTACTATTTATACAAGTATCACAGTCCTATTGTGGTGCTACAGGATAATGCACTGGACTACAAAGTCAGTTTGAACTGCAAGATTAGTGGTTTAAACCCACTATTCTTCCCTTGGAAACCCTTACACATGGTTGCTATGGGTTGGAACCAATTCTATGGCACTTAACAGCAACAACAACAACACATATGGGTCACTGATTCAGAATTGGCTTGAGAGCACACAGCAACATTGACACCTAACCCACTAAAATAAATAAAAAACTTGCCTGTGCATATATATATAAGTCTTGCTGTTTGTGGCCATAGAATCAGGACAGAATCATGGTTGCCCTATGTCTAACAGAATAAAACTTTACTTATTCCTATACCACTCATAGTCATTAGTATACTCAAGTAAATTGCTTCAGCTACTATGTATTTTCATTGTTTTCTCATGTATCAGATAATATTCTGCTGTAATCCACAGTACTTTTAATAACTAACAATTAGAAGTCTTTCTAATTATTAATAATTAGAAGTCTTTCTAAACTAATAATTCCTAGTCTTTCATAGTCTGAAGCTTCATTGAAACTTCTCCACCATGTGATACCCTGCTGATATTTAAATACTCGTTAGATAGTACCAAACATCATAACCACATGGAAGGCATTACAGTATGATACACTGACAGAAAGGTGATGGGCAATATTGGTGATGGGCATGCACTTTGTGGATCAGTTAATGACAGTGTTTTTGTTTTGGTAATCTGCAAGTCTTTGGCAGCTAAAATTATCTTGTAGAGAGCTAACCCACCTACTGTCATCATGTCAATTCCAACTCATAGTTTACCTACATATAGTCTTCAGGCAAATCTGCTGCACAAGACCTCTTTAAAGTGTTGAAGAGCAAGGATACCAGTTTGAGGACTAATGTGTGCCTGATACAAGTCATGGTATTTTCAATGACCTCATATGCATGTGAAAGTTAGATGATTAATAAGGAAGACCATAGAAAAATTGATGTATTTGAGTTATGGTGTTGTAGGAGAATATTGAAATTACCATGGACTGCCAAATGAACAAACAAATCTGTATTGGAAGTACAGCCAGAGTGTTCTTTGGAAGCCAGGATCGCCAAACACTGTCTTTTATACTTCAGATATATAATTAGGAGGGACCAGTCACTGGAGAAGGATATCATGTTTGATAAAATGGAGGGGTTATGAAAAAGAGGAAGACCTCCATGAGATGGGTTGGCCCAATGGTGGCAGTAATGGGCTTAGGCGTAGCAATGATTGTGAGGTTAACTCAGGACCAGGCAGTGTTTCTCTTTGTTGTGCAATGAGAACTTAACATCAACAATAACATAGAGTCTTTAAGACAAAAACTTAGGGGAACACACAGCCTCATATTCCTGGTGGATTTTCACTGTTTCCCTTGTGATGAACAGTGCTTATCCAATATCATCACCAGGACTCCTTTGTAGACAGTTGACCCTAAATAAACAAATAGATTGATAAATGAACGAGCAAATGATAAAATGAGTGAGTGACTGTCTTCGTCTGGATTCTCTAGAGAATAAATCTGGTGAAGCTTATATGTGTATATATAAAGAGAGGTTAATAACAAGAAAATGTGTAACATAGTGATGTTGTTGTTGTTGTTAGTGCCAGTTCAAACTCACAACAACTGTATGAACAACAGAATGAAAAACTGCCCAGTCTTGCATCATCCTCACAATTGTTATGTTTGATCGCATTGTTGTTGTCTCTGTGTTAATCTATTCCTTTTGGGGTCTTCCTCTTCATTATTGACCCTTCATTTTACCAAGCATGATGTCCTTCTTCAGGAACAGGTCCATCCTGATAACATGTCTGAAGTACAAGAGACTAAGTTTCATCTTCCTCCTGGCTTCTGAAAAGCATTCTTGCTGCTTTTCTTCCAAGACTGATTTGTTTGTTCTCCTGGCAGTCCATGGCACTTTTAATATTCTTCCCCTATATCATTATTCAAATGTATTGAATTTTCTACAGTATTTCTTATTCATTGTCCAGCTAACATAAGTATATGAGGTGAATGAAAATACTATGACTTGGTTCAAGTGCAACTTGATTCTCAACCTGACATGTTGAGATATTCTACTGTTTTCTTCTTATAGATGTAATCAGTTTGATTCCTGTGTATTCATTCTGGTATAACCACATTTTATATTGTTAAGAAATAGTATTTGCAGTGAATAAGCTGTTGGTCTTGCAAATTATATTGTGCAATTACCAGTATCATTTTGTCTTAAAAGTCATGTTTTCCCAGCTACTACTGATCCTTCCTCTTTGCTTACAACTTTTGCATTCCAATCACCAGAATTGTTCAATGCATCTTCCTTGTGTGCTTAATCAATTTCAGACTGAAGAAGTTGGTAGACTTCTTGAATTTCATTATCACTAGCTTTAGTGCTTGATGCATAAATTTAAATAATAGTGGTATATTATCTGGTATTCCTTGTAGCTGTATGGTTATTGTGCTATCACCGACAGTACTGTAGTTCCTGATAGATCTTTAAATGTTCATTTTGATGATGAATGCAATGCCATTCCTCTTCAATTTGTTGTTTCTGGCACAGTAAACAACATGTCTGATTCTAAATGGCCAATTCCAACCCATTTCAACTCACTAATGCCTATGTTACCAATTTTTATGCATTCCATTTTATTTTTGACAACTTCCAATTTTCATAGATATATACTTCATACATTCCATGTTCTTATTCTTAATGGGTATTTATAGCTGTTTCTTCTCAATTTGAGTTGTGCCCCATTAACAAATGAATGTCCCAAGAGCTCTGCTGCAATCTATTCATTATTGTCAACTTTACTTTTACTCACTCATTTATGGAGAGCCTTCCAACCTGAAAGGTTCATTTTCTGAAACTATATCTGACAATGTTCTGCTGTTAGTCATACTATTTTCAACTTACAGCACTATATCGGACAATGTTCTGTTGCTATTCTCATGGTTTTGATTGGATAAACATTCTGAAGTAGTCTACCTCTACTTCTTCCTAGTCTTTCTTTGTCTGGAAGCTCCATTGACATTTGGTATTTAAAAATATCTGTGGCATAGTTTCCAGCATCACAACAGCATACAAGCCACCACAGTACAATAAACTGACAAAAGAGTGACACAGAGTTGTAGATAGCAGCAAGTTTCAAGTCCTTTGGTCAGATTTCAGGTGGCAGGCTTCTGATTCACTTAGCTTCAGGGCTGATTAACCAAGATCAGCAGGTCAGCTGATAGGCATGCAGGTTGATCAGATAAGATGTCCAGCTGCTGATGAATCCCAGCATCTGCAGGCAAAAGAGCAGGCCATTGATTCAAGTCCAAAGAACTAGAGGTTAAATGACAAACCAGATACAGAAATCAGACCCTGCAGAAAAGGAAGTAAGTTTTGCTTGCGAGTCCAATACATTGGAAGCAAGCCACACCCCCAGGAAGCTTCCTTTCATTCACTGACTGCTCATAGCAGATCTCATCATGGAGAAATATTACATCTTAACTGCTAAACCACTGAGGCTTCTGGTCTTGTGAAGTTGACACAGCACCTTAATATCACAATGACCAGACATAAAATATTTGTAGGATTTCTAATACAACAATATAGCATTAGAGTTGTTGTTGTTAAGTGCCTTTGAGTCAGTTCCAACACTTAGGAACCTTGTGTACCATGTCTGAGGAGCATTTGGTCAGCTTGAACTGCTGACCTTGCTGTTCAGTCTGACCTTTCAGTCCACAGCACCACACCCTAATCTCAATATCTCTAGTATTAGGTTTTTAACTCTAGGCTATATTTTAGAGTAGCATTTCTTGTCCTTGCATTAAAAGCATATTAATATCCTAGAAAGATGTTATTGTGTTCTGTTGAATTTGTAATTGCCTTATTCCCTTTCTGCAACATGCTTAGACTTGAGTTTATGGGCAGCATGCTTTGTCAAGTATTAGAATTGCAAATGGGCACACTTGCATTGTATGAAAAGAACAAGAGCTGCCAGTGTCTGAAAAGTTAATTAGACAAAACAGACAATTAATTACATCTTATTAACGTGTAAAAGACCTGTGACAAATTGTACTAATTGCATACTCTTATACATCTGAAGAGGTCAAGCTACTTTAAAAGTATGTAGTTAATGGAAGACAAATGTATCTTTATGTGCTTGATAAGAATATTATAAACTGCATTATTTATGACTCCATTGAAATACTTAATAATTTCAAGCTTTAAATTAAACTGCTCATTAAACAAGAGAGCCAGTACCAAGTACTTAAAATAGACCATAAAAGCTAGTTGCAATGCAAGATAAATTTGAAGGTCTAGCATTTCCTCAGTATGGCTCTATGCCCTTATTTTTAAGTGACTGAACCCTGGAGATGTTAAACTTGTTTTAATGTGCCCTCACTAAAATGAGAACTATCTTCCATTAGTACTATTCACCCCAAAGAAATATATGTTTCATTTTTAAGAGCTCTTGGTTGCTTAAACTCAGACATGTTAAGTTGAGTAGTTTCTTTAGCTGTTGAACATTATTTCCAAACAGAAACGCAGAGAGAAAAAAAAAAGATAAAAAAGTTATGGGTTGTGTTGTTTACAAAAGACCAAGTGAAGGTTAGTAGAATGTGTAATTAAAGGCAAAGAAATGGTAGTGGTAAAGGGATATTTTAGAAAAACGGACAAAATAGCCAACAGAAGCTAAGAGGGACTAAAAGAAGTAGATGGAAGCCATTTAAGATGAGGAATGAGTCAGAGTGATTCTCACAGGCAAATACTTAATTACATAAAGGCACTTTGAGTTTCTTTCATTGAGTACCTGTCAAGAGGAGGGAACACTACCAATTCTAGAGGAAATTGTTTCTATTTCAGTTAACATAACCAGGCGCCCACTCAGGGTTCTCGGAGAGGCTTCGCAGATAATGTGGATGATTTTTCTTCTGTTCCACAGCACTACAGGCCCACCAAAATGAACCTGACTGTCACAGAATTTTGAATGTTTAGTGTATGGTTGGTGAGTTCTGTTCATCAGAGCAGTGTGCTAATGAAATCACTGTGCCAAGTTTCTTTCTACGTGGAAGTTGGAAACTGCGTACAGGCTCACAGTAAAGGAGCAATGACAAAATACAGAGTCAAACATTCTATTCTCTCATGTCCACATCAGAAACTTTGTGCTGTTTTAATGAACAGCTACACTGGAAAAACAAATTTTCATGGCTCTGTAGGGTAAGCACAGACCGCAAAACACAAGGTTGGTGGTTCAAGTCCACCAGCCTTTTCATGGAAGAAATATGAAGTTTTCTGCTCCTGCAAAAATTTATACTGTAAACCCTAAACAGGGTCTTTATGAGTCGGAACCAACTCAGCAGCACTTAATAACAACACACTGGGGAGCAATAGAGTCCTTACCCCTGTGTGAAAAACCTCAAGTAATGTGATCTAAACAACTGAATAGTAATAATTATTATAGTATGAGATGCACAAAATTCCATCATTTTCCTGTACTGTTCCATATTTCTTTTCCTACCTGCTGTCCATAGATTAACCACAATTGTCAGATGAAGACAATTTGCAAAACTGGTAAAGTGCTTTTTAATTTAATATATGCAAATATATTATAGTCACTCAAATAATAATAGCAATTGAAACTAAAACTGGCCTATGGGAAAGTCAGTTCTGAAAAGCTTACCCATAAGATGTTGAAAGAGTATGGTGAACTTTACTAAAGAATAAGGAGACAGTTAACCTCTGAGATTAGAAATCTAAATCTTAAAGGGAGAATATATCACATTCATGGGCATGATGACACCAATATTTCAAATGAACAACTTTTGAATTATAAATAAATTTATCATTATAGGAGCATAATTAAGTAATTTGCCCAAATACAAAGAGAATAACGTTACTTGTTGTTGTTAGATGTCATTGAGTCAGTATCAACTCATAGCAACTCTAAGCAAAATAGAACGAAACACTGCCCAGTTCTGCACCAACCTCACTATCATTGTTACATTTGAGCTCATTACTTCTGCCACTGTACCAATCCATCTTGTCGGGGGTCTTTCTTTTTTTTATCTAATTCTCCACTTTACCAAACATGATATCATTCTGTGGGGACTGGTTCCTCCTGATATATACAAAGTATGAGAGAAGAAGTCTCGTCATCCTAGCTTTCAAGAAGCATTCAGGCTGTACTTCTTCCTACACAGATTGGTTTGCTCTTTTGTTAGTCCATGGAACTTTTAATATTCTCCTCCAACACCATAATTCAAATGCATCAATGCTTCTATAATTTCCTTATTCACTCTCCAATTTTCACATGCATATGGGTTATTGAAGACGCCATGCCTTAGGTCAACAGCACCTTAGTCCTCAAACTGACATCTTTGCTTTTCAACACTTTAAAGAGAGCGTGTGCAGATTTTCCTAAGGCAATATTTTCTTTTATTTCTTGACTGTTGCTTCCCTGAGTGTTGATGGTTAATCCGAGCAATATGAAGTCTTTGACAATTTCAATCTTTTTGTCATTTATATTGGTGTTGTTCATTGACCAATGATGAGGATTTTGTTTTCTTTACATTGAGGTGCAACCTATACCGAAGGCTATAGTCTTTGTTTCTCTTTAGTCCTCTTCGGGTTCTGCTATCAAGATCATATCATCAGCATATCGTGGGTTGTTGATGAGTCTTCCTCCAATCCTGATGCCACGTTTTTCTTCTTATAATCACCTTCTTGAGTTATTTGCTCAGCATACAGATTGAATAAGTCTGGTGAAAAAATACAACCCTGATGCAGCAGGGTATTCAAAGCACCCATGGAATAGCTTTCAGAATCACAGCAAGCCACCAAAGTACAATAAAATGAAAGACAAATGGTGGAATAGTGTATAAACAACTTGTTATAATTATATTTCTTTGATAAATGATTGTTGTATTCTCCATTGTGAGCTATTGCTAAACTAACTTTTAATATGGCAATCTGTTCCAGTATACTTTATTTGTAAACATGCTTTCATTGGAAATTTGTCATTTCTGTTAGCATCGATTGTTAGCATATTCTTCAGGTGAAAGTTTTAAAAGTTTGTATTTTAGATAGTAAATTCATGTATATAATATTGACACCTAATTTTAGTTCTGGTGTGGCACTATAGGATAAGCATTGGACTGTAATTTTGATTTTAACTGCAAGGTTAGCAGTTCAAACTCACCAGCTGATCCTTGGAAACTCTATACAGGGTTGCTATTGAGTCATAACTGACTCCTTGGCACTTAACAACAACAGCACCAATGATTTTGAAAAGAATGGTTTCTTGAAGGTCAAGAAAAAAGGTTAGATAAGGGAATTTTAAAATATCACTGGCCAAGGACTGAAGCACCACAGGTATGAGATGAAGGGAAAGTATTATGCCTTGTTAAGATTAGTATTGATGGATAACTAAGCAGAATCCATATTGTTCTTAGTAGACTTCTATGTGTGAGTTGTACTAAAAGGAATTGAATTGCCCATTTTACTTAAAGAGGCATAGATGGGTTAGATATAAACGCTAAAACTTTTAAACGTTTAGTTATAAATTCATTTTATATTATAAAAAATAATACAATCCTTGTGGGAATATAGAAGAGGTTAGCATTCTTAATTTTATCTTCCTGGTTCCATCCTGTTACTATTGTGTTATCCTCTGAGCTATTTTAGAGACATTCCTGTAGTTTTCACTGGTTACTGTGTGTATTAGTTTCCTACAGCTACTCTATTAAGTTAGTACAAGCTCTGTGGCTTAAAACATCATAACTGTTTTATGTTATAGATCTGAGGATCAGAATTAAAATGGATATGATATATTTTTTCCCGGTTGCCCTAGTGCAGGGGTGGGAAACATCTGGATCTCAGATCATATAAGTAATCTGAAATCATTTGGTATGACCTTACCAAGATAACCACAATTCCAGCCATCACATGGTTGTTGTTAAGTGCTGTCGAGCCAGTCCCAAGCCACAACAACCCTGTATAGGGTTTCCAAGAAGTAGCTGTTCAAACCGATTTTGCAATCCAGGAAATTAACTCAAAATGCCATACCAGGATTCCAGCCATCACATTATTGTTGTTGTGAAGTGCCATTGAGTCAATTCTGACCCATAACGACCCTGTATAGGGTTTCCAAGGAACAGTTGGTAAGCTTGAGCCACCAACCTTGCAGTTAAAATGACTTTGCTGTCTACTGCATTAGCCCACAATGCCACACCAGGACTCCATAGCCATCACATTGTTGTTGTTGTTGTGCCTTCGAGTCGGTTCCG
>NW_006408705.1:6326805-6327994 GCF_000296735.1 Chrysochloris asiatica
AAACATCAGTTCTTCTAGGGTCTTCCTTTTTCACTGTCCAGCTTTCACATGCATATGAGGTTATTGAAAACACCATGGCTTGGATCAGGAGCACCTTAGTCTTCAGGCTTACATCTTTGCTCTTCAACACTTTATAAAATTCTTGTCCAGCAGTTTTGCTTATTGCAATATGTCGTTTGCTTTCTTGACTGCTGCTTCCATGAGTGTTGATGTTTGGTTCAAGAAGAATGAAGTCTTTGACAACTTCAAAGCTGTAAGCGGACTTCAGTAATGATATCTGAACCTGGCTTGAACCTTTGGAAGTTCCCTGTCAATGTATGCTTGCAGCCATTTCTGTATTACTTTTATTAAAACTTTACATGCAAGGGATATCAAAGATATTATCCAATTATTTCTGCATTCCATTGGGTCACCTCTCTTTGGAGTGGGCACAAATATGGAACTCTTCTAATCAGTTGGCCACATTACTGTCTTCCAAATTTATTGGCAGAAATGAGTGAGTGCCTCCTGTGCCATCTCACTTTCTTGAAAGATTTCAGTTTTCATTCCATTAATTCCTGGTGCCTTGTTATTTGCTAATTCCTTCAATGCACCTTGGACATCTTCCTTCCGTATCATTGGCTCTTGATCATATGCTACCTCTTGAAATGGTTGAACAGCAACCATTTCCTTTTGATGCTGTGACTCTGTGTATTCCTTCCATATTCTTTTGATGCTTTTTGCATCATTCAATAATTTGCCTAGAGAATCCTTCATAATGAAAGTGGAGGCTTGATTTTTTTCTTCAGTTCCCCCGCAGTTTGAAAAATGCTGAATTTTTGGTTTTCTGACTCCAGGTTTTTTCACATTTTGTTGTAATTTTTGGCTTTATCTTCTTGAACTGATCTTTGGAATTTCTGTTCAGGTCTTGGACCTCCTCATTTCTTTCATATGCTTTAATGTCTCTAGACTCTAGACTAGTGTCTCTAGTGCTTTAGACTCTTTTAATATCTGGAGAGTAAGTTTCAGCGTCTCTTCTGACATCCATTTTGACCTTTTCCTTCTTCTTGTGTTCTTAATGACTTTTTGCTTTCTTCCTCTTCCTGTTTGATGTTCTTGATGTCATCCCACAACTCTTCTAGTCTTTGGTCTTTAGTGTTTAATGTATCAAATCTGTTCTTCAGATGATCTCTAAATTCAGGTGGGATAT
>NW_006408705.1:6328094-6337838 GCF_000296735.1 Chrysochloris asiatica
ATTTCTGTGCATTCCATCTAGTGAGGTCCATGTATATAGTCATCTCTTATTAGTTCTGATGTGGCACTGTGGGTTAATGTGCCAAGACTGCAAAGCCATTTGAACTGCAAGATCGGTGGTTCAAGCTCACCAGCTGCTCCTTGGAAACCCTATACAGGGTCACTATGGTTCGTTATCGACTTGACGGCACTTAACAACACAACAGCATGCTGTCTAAAGAAGGTATTTCAGATGAATAAGTTTGCAGAATTCTTCAATTTCTTCATCTATATCTTTAGTGGTAGGTGGGCAAATTTGAATATAAAGGCATTTAACTTTGTGGATTATAACGAACTACGGATTGCATTAAGAAGAATGGGTATACAAGAACACTTACTCATGTTCATCAGGAAGCTGTATATAGCCCAAGAGGTAATTGTTTAAACAGAACAATAATTAATGGAATGGTTTAAAATTAGGAAAGGTGTATGCTTGGTTATGTCCTTTAACCCTATTTATTCAAACTGTATGCTAATCAAATTACCAGAGAAGCTGAATATATGAAGAAGAACTGAATATCAGAATTCAAGGAATATATATTAGCAACTTTAATATTGTAGATCATACAACCTTACTTGCTAGAAACAAAGAAGTCTTGAAATATTTCTTTGAAAGTATTTCAAAATACTGATGAAAATCAGATTACAGTCTTCAATATGGATTGTACCTCAATGTAAACAGAACAAAAATCCTGACAGCTGGTCCAATAAGCTAACTGACAGTTTATGGTTTTGAATATAACAGCCATTTTAATGGGAGAAAGATGAGGCTTTCTACTTCCTTAGAGATTTTCACCACTTGTTTGTCAGTTTGTTGTGCTGTGGTGATTTGCGTATTGCTGTACTGAAAGCTATGCCATGCTGAATGCTATGTCATCAATATTTAAAATATCAGCAAAGAAACTCATGATGGACAGGTTTCAGCTGAGATTTCAGACTAAGACTGACTGGGAAGAAGGAGAGGCTTCTGAATGTTTAGTAACTGCAACTTTATGAATATCAGTAGAACACTGTCAAAATCCAGCAAAATATTGAAAAAATTGTGACTAGTACAAGAATATTGTCAGATATACTGCCAGAAGATGAGTCCTCAGGTTGGAAGTTACTCAAAATATAACTGGGGAAAAGGGTCTTCTCCAAAGTAGAGTTGACCATGATAATGCAAATGGAGTAAAACTTTTGGGACCTTCATTTGCTGATGGGATGCAATTTAAAATTAGAAGAAACAGTTGTAAACATCCATTAATATTCAGAACATGGAATGTATGAAATGTGAATGTAGGAAAACTAAAAGTTGTGAAAATTGAAATGGAATGCATAAGGGTCAATATTCTAGATATTAATGAGCTGAAATGTACTGGTATTGGCCATTTTTAATCTGACAATCGTATGATATACTGTGCTGGGTATGACAAGTTGAAAAGGAATGGCATCACATGCATCATCAAAAAGAATATTTCAAGATCTGTCTTCAAAATCTAACAAATTTGAAAATCTGGAAGAAATGGACAATTTTTTAAGAGACACACAACCTGCCTAAACTAACAGAAACAGAAATAAAAATACGTTGACAGATGTATATCAACAGAAGAAATTCATCAAGTCATTAAAAGACTCCAAACAAACAAAAAAATTCAGATCCAGATGACTACTGGTGAATCCTACCAAACATTCAGTGAAGAGCTGATACCAATTCAATTCAAATATTTTAGAAGTTAGAAAAGGATGAAAAACACTGAATTCATTATATGAAGTGAACGTAAATAACCCTCATACCAAAATCTGGCAAAGGCTATCAGTATAAAATTAAACTATAGGCTAATATTCCTTATGAACATCGATGAAAAAATTCTCAACAAAATCCTAGCCAATAGAATTCAGCAATGTATCAAAAAATAGTACATCATGATCAATAGTGCACCATCACTGGATTCATACCAGGGAAGCAAAGATGGTTCAATATTAGAAAAGCAATCAAAGTAATCCACCACATTAATAAAGGAAAATTATCACATGATCATATTGAGCAGTACAGGAAAGACATTTGACAAAATCCAACATCCTTCCCTAACGAAAATACTCAAAAAAATAGAATTGAAGGTAAATTCTCAACTTATTTAAGGACACATGTACAAAATCAAGGAGTCCTGGTGTAGTGCTATAGTATAAAACATTGGACCACAAAGTTGGCTTGAACCACAGGATTAGCAGTTCAACCCACCAGCTACTCTTCAGAAACTCTATACACAGTCACTATGAGTCATATCAGACTCAATAGCACATAGCAAAACGTACAAATCCAACAGTCAACTTTATTGTCAATGAAGTTCAATGAAAGGATTAATAAAATCCATAAATCTAACAAAAGGAGCATCAATTGGATGTTGTTGTCCAGTCAATTTCAACTCAAAGAGACCCTGTGTAGAGTTTCCAAGGAGTAACTGGTGGGTTAGAACTGCTGGTTATATGATTCTCAGTCCAGTGCTTATCCTACAGCACCACACCAAGAGTCCATAGCATTAATAGCAGAGTTCAAAAAAAAAAAAAAAAAAAAAAAACATGAAATGACAAATCCTGGTGAGGGTGTGGAGAGACTGAGACCTTCCTAACTTGTTGATAGTACTGAAAAATTGTGCAGCTACTGTGGAAAATGATATGGCCCACTATCTAAAATTTGGAAGTAACAATACTGTATGACCCATCAATAAATCTAGTTGGTATATGTATCCCAGAAAGAAGTCATGACACCAATAGCTATGTGTATACCCAGGTTCTAAGCTGCACTCTCCACAATAACAAAACCATGTACACAACCTAAATACTCATTTTGAAAGCATGAAACATGAAACTATGGCACATGTACACAGTGGAATACTACACAGTTAAATGCATACAATGAATATGCAAAACACTGCATACTTTAGGTGAACATAGCGGACATTATGCTAAGTGAAAATTTTTAATCACAAAGGATAAATATTGTATGCAACCACTATTGTGAAAACACAAAATGTTTTCATGCTATAAGAAACATTCTTTAAATTTTACCAGAGCTGGAAGAGAAGATCAAGTAATTCACTGGCTAGAGGGTAGACCCATGCTAACCTGGGTGATAGAAAAGGCAAGGTATAAGAAACTATGGGAGAATAATGATGAAGATCCTGGAAGAATTGCAAGAGTTAACGGGATAGAGGTAAATATTGTTTCATGCAGAACTGTGCAACAACTTTGTTCTACAGGTAGATACATGGATACATGTTAAATAGTTATAGGAGGAAGAGTGGGAGAATACCCACAGACTTATAAGGACTTGACTAAGGATATTTAAACATGGATATTTACCTTTGCTTAAAACACATCTATGAGTTTAGTGCAACAAACAGGAGACAAAAGTATGAAGACTTGTTGGACAATATCAAAGATGTTGAGGCAAAACATTGCTGAGCCAGGGCTCAGGATCATAGTCTTAGAGGACATTATGGACTTTTGGCATAGCATAGTCCATAAAGACAATGTTCTTACATGTCACATTAGTGAGTAGTGACTGTTTTTAGGTGTCATTGAGTCAGTATCAACTTATAGCGACTTTATGCACAACAAAACGAAACACTGTCTGGTCCTTTGACAACCACAAAATTTTTGCCATGCTTGAGCCCATTGCGTCTGCCACTGTGAAAATCCTTCTCATTGGAGGTCTTCTTTTTCACTGACTGTCCACTTACCTAAACAAGATGTTCTTCTTCAGTTAATGGTCCCTCATATCAAAAATATGACAGATGAGTGACTAAGTCTGATGATCCTATTTTGTAAGGAGAATTCTGGCTGTACTTCTTCCAACACAGATTTGTTTGTTTTTCTGGCAGTCAGTGGTACTCTTAATATTCTTCTATAACACCATAATTCAAAAGCATCAATTCTTCTATGTTCTTCTTTATTCATTGTCCAACTTTCATATATATCTATATCTATATATATATCTATATATAGGATTATTGAAAATACCATGGCTTGGATCAGGCACATCTTATCCCTCAAACTGACATGTTTGCTTTTGAAAACTTTAAAGAGGTATTGGGCATCAGATTTGCGTATTGCAATACATTGTTTGATTTATTGACTACTGCTTCCAGGACTGTTCATGGTTGATACAAGCAAAATAATGTCTTCTACAACTTAAAGTGCTCCTTGGAGGCCAGGATGGCTAAGCTTCGTCTCTCATACTTTGGACATATTGCCCGAAGGAAACAGTCGCTGGAGAAGGATGTCATGCTGGGTAAGGGTAAGGTGAAGGGTCAGAGAAAAAGAGGAAGACCCCTAACGAGATGGATTGGCCAGGTGGCACCATTGATGGACTCAAGTGTGGCAGCAGTAGTGAGGTTGGCCCAGGATCGGACATTGTTTCATTCTGCTGTGCATGGGGTCGCTATGAGTCGGTTCCGACTCGATGGCACTTGACAACAACAACAACAAAAACAACAACTTAAATCTTTTCTCTATTCATCTTGATGTTATTTATTGGTCCAATAGGGAAGGTTTTTGTTTTATTTACTTTGAGGTGCAACCCATACAGAAGACTGTGGTCTTTGATATTCATCAATGCGTATTTAAGGCCTCTTCACTTTCAACAAGCAAAGTTGTATCATCTGCATATATCTCAGGTTACTAAAGAGTCTTTCTCCAATTGTGATGCCACATTCTTCTGCATATAATCCAGCTTCTCAGATAATTTTCTCAGCATATGTATTAAATAACTATGGTGAAAAAATACAACCTAGGTGCAAATTTTTCCTCATTTTAAACAATTCAGTGTTCCCTTGTTCTGTTCAAATACTGCCTCTTGGCCTATATACAGTTTCCTCCTGAACACAAAGGAGTGTTCAAGAATACTTATTTTCTACAATGCTGTCCATAGCCAGCCAGTCATGGTCCACACAATGACAAACTTTTGCATAGTCAATGAAGCACAGGTAAAAATCTTTCTGGTTCTCTTTTGCTTTCAGTCAAGATCCATCCGATGCCAGCAATGATGTATCTCATTCCACATCCCCTTCTGAATCCTGCTTTAATCTCAGGCAGTTCCATGTCAATTAAGTGTTACCAAGGTTTCTGTATTATATTTAATGAATTTTACTTACATGCAATATTAATGATCTTTTCTATGGTTTCTGTTTTTTTTGTTGGGCCACTTCTTTTTGGAATAGGCACAGATATGGATCTCTTCTAATCATCTGGCCAGTTAGCTGGCATAGATAAGTAAATGCCTTTTTAAAGGCATAGATAAGTAAATGCTGCAACAGTTTGATGAAAGATTTCAATTTGTGTCCCATGAATTCCTGGAGCCTTGTTTTTTGCCAATTCCTTTATTGTACCTAGGACTCTTCCTTCAGTAACATTGACAATTGATAATATGCTATTTCTTGAAATGGTTGAACCTCTAAAAATTCTTTTTGGTACAGTGACTCTGTGTATTCCTTCAATCTTCTTTTGATGCTTTTTTCATCATTCAATATTTGTCCTTGCATTTCAAGTCATGATTTTTTCCCTTTAGTTCCATCACCTTGAGAAATTTTGAGCATGTAATTTCCTTTTGGTTTTCTGGTTCCAGGTTTTTGCATATTTCATTGCATATTTCATTATAATACTTGACTTTGTCTTCTTGAGCTGTCATTTGAAATTTCCCGCTCAGTTCTTTTACCTCCTCATTTCTTCCATTTGCTTCAGCATCTCTATGCTGGAGAACAAGTCTCAGAGTCTCTTCTGGCATCCATTTTCGTGTTTTCCTTCTTTTTTTTTTTTTTTTTTTCTTAATGACCTTTTGCTTTCATACTATATGAGATTATTGATGTTATCCCACAAATTTTCTGGTCTTTCATTGTTAGTGTCTAATTCATCAAATATCTTCTTGAGATAATTTCTAAGTTCAGGTGGGATATATTTAAGGTCATATTTTGGCTCTTGTGGACTTGCTTTAATTTTCTTCAGCTTCTACTTGAACTGGCATATGAGCAATTGATGATCTGTTCCACAGTCTGTCCTTGGCCTTGTTTTGGCTGAAGATATGGAGTTTTTCTACTGTCTCTTTCCACATTGTAGCCAATATGATTTCTGTGTATTTCATTTTGTAGGGGATCCACGTGTATCATCCTCTTTTATGGCATTTAGAAATGTAGTTTCTTCTTACAAAATTCAATCATGAGATCTCCAGCATTGTTTCTTTCCTATTTGTTTCTAACCTTTGCATTCCAATCACCAATATGATTAATACATCTTGGTTTCATTTTTGATCAGTTTCAGACTGAAAAAGATTGTAGAATTCTTCAATTTCATTATCACTGGCTTTAGTGGTTGGTGGGTGAATTTGATTCATATTGGTAATAAGTGGTCTTCCTTGAAAGTGTATAGATACAGGATGGTCTCGAGAAATTATTCTCTCTGTCCTCCAGACTGCTTGCTTTCTGCTGATAAAGGTTGAGTTGGCTCTTTCCCTGTCTTTGTAATTGACTACAGTGACAAGTGGCAAACTTTGGTTTTGGTTTGGCAACATTTCTAGAAACCACACTCAAGGACTTGCAGACATCTCCAGTAACTAGTATTACTAGCAAGGGATATAGTCTCCTTTATGGGTGATACTGCTTGCTTGGGAGGCCTGCTGGCTGCCTGGACCAGTGAGCCTAGGAGTACAGTAACTGAACACTTCATGCAGTGCTGCCAAGAATCTTTTTCTTGGGAGTCTTCAGGCCTGTGTATCCTCCACTCACCATCACCTTCACTTTAGAGATACCTTTGCTTTATTCTGGTACGCACATCAGGGCATGGTAAGCAGGAAGTAATTTTCTCAAAGTGTCCCTTCTGTTGCTGTGTTTCTGTTAAGGTTAACCTCTATATCTGAAAAATAAGATCACAGGTCTCAACCCCCAAAAGAGCTTTGTAAGTCATAATTCTGTCTGACTGGTTTCTGTACGGGTACCTTCCTATGACATAAAAGGAAATGATGTTTTCTGTAATACAGCTTGGCCAATGTACAATCTAGATTATGAGGAAAAAAGTAACGTTTGAATGGATCCTTAAATTATTATATCATCTTACACCTTGAATTACTCAACCGTTGTGCTAGATTGTCTATCTGTTTGTAAAATTACTTTTTTTTTTTGTCCTGTATTTATGTTTAAGAAATGGAAAACAACCTGGAATTCCAAGAGTATGTAGGTTATGTCATGAATATATAATGCATTTATTCTGCTAATATGGAAGCCATGCAGAAGAAAAATTAATTCAGACCATGTTAGGTGAAAACATAGAGTTCTAACGAGACCTATATG
Source organism: Chrysochloris asiatica (assembly GCF_000296735.1). Taxonomy (NCBI): domain Eukaryota; kingdom Metazoa; phylum Chordata; class Mammalia; order Afrosoricida; family Chrysochloridae; genus Chrysochloris; species Chrysochloris asiatica. The sequence continues at coordinate 6,335,452 of NW_006408705.1, forward strand.
TCAATATACAAAGATATTAATGGTTAATCTTTTGTAAAATGTAGCTTTTGATTGTAGAATTGTCTTATTAAGACTCCTGGTGCACCCACAGCTGCTAGTAGAGAAAAGTATAGCCTGGCTTGGTGAACCTGCCCTGCCATATTCAGCCACTGAAGAAAGCAGTTTAGAAGTGAGTTCTTTACACCATAACATTTAAGGGGCCCATTCTAGTCACGAGCTACCTGGAACAGAGGCAGGGCAATGCCCCCTCTGCAGATGCCCACGGGATTGAATATGGAAGGCTAAGCTGCAAGATATTACTGGGCACATACTCCTTTCTTTACTTTGGATTTGTAAAATAGGAAAAGTTCAAATTCTTCCTATTGAGGTGTTGTTGTTGTTGTTGTTAGGTGCCGTAGAGTCAGTGCTGACTCATAGAAACCCTGTGTGGGTTTTCTGAAGACTGGCTGGTGAACCTGAACCATTGAGGGAGCCTAGATCCAGAGGGCATGGAGGAAGGTAAAATCTCCACTGAATAGTATCCAATCTATCTGGGTGGGGCTGATGAAAGGAGATGGGGATAGGACTCTTGTGGTACAATAGTGAATAATTGCTATCAGGACTGACTGTGAGGGTTGGGATTGTACAGGTAGATATTTTGTTGTAAATGGAGGGGAGTGGTTGATTTTGCAGTCCAGGAGTGGAGGTCTCTGAGATGATCCTATGAGAAGAGTGGAGTAAAGGACCCTACCCAAATATGCAGTGATGCCAGAGATGGAGGCAGAGATGATGATGTGGAGAGATGGAGCGGCTTGAGATGCTAGACCCAGAGAGGGAGAGGGGCTGTATGCTGACAACCCAGGGGCAGACTTGTTGTTTGATGATGCATGGAGGGAATTGTAATCATGGCAATGAAATGATACACAATAGGATGAATGTAAAGCTAATGTTCTCCCATGTAAACTATCAAATAATTCACAATAAAAACTTTTTTTAAAAAGTGTATGTAGTAAACCTTCCCAGGCAGGTTCCTTCAACCTTCCACTCAATCTCAACCAAGATTTGAAGGCACAGCGGTATACACAACACCTCCACCACTCATTTTCTATTATTCTTAAATTTGTTCTTCCCAGGTCTGTTTTCTCCCCTACAGATAACTTGATCCCTTCCAGCCTGGAGATCATGTTCTCCTCAAAACATAGAAAGACAGACCTGACTTCCAGTTAGAGGCAAAGTGGTTCAGGTCTTGGAAGATCCTACTGGCCACCCCCTCAAACTCATTGGTCTCAAGACCTGTACTCACCACTCATGAGTCAAGAAAAATCCTGGAAAATAATGGGCCATGAATTCTTCCTCCAGCCTCAAGTTGTGATTAAAGCTATGCTAAACTTTTTTTTTCTCCTGCTATAGGTTGGACACTCAGGTCTAATCCCCTATGGCAGGCATGAAAATGTTTAGAAATACCTGAGCAAGCATGTAATGAATATGTCTGATTTCTGTTTGAAGGGGGATTGTATGATGTACAATTCTTTACCTCCTCTCTTATTGGGGTTAGTACTTCTGTAACACAGCTACAGCAGGGTAGTTTTTTCTCTGTGGAACTAAGGCCTTCTCCTACATCACTGCTAGTTTTTCTGGGGAGTGGGGGAGGAGGAGGGGTCTTGTGTGTTCAGAAGACTCACCACCTTTCTACCCCAGAGACAGGACCTGACTGGCAGACCTCATCATTAGTGCTCCCCTCACTTGACTTCGGTATATATCTGTGTCTGTTCAGGCCAGTATGAACATATGACCCTACCCCTTTTTGTAAAACTTGCTAAGGTCTTGACTATATATGTGAAAATCAACGGACTTGCCTGTACAATGGTAAAAACCCTGAATCACACCACCCAGATAATCACTGCCCTAAGCCGATAATGAGAGTTAGTTTAGTATTTAAGTCTCAAATGAGGACCTTGCTTATGAGGAAACTTATAAATTAGCTAAGATAACATCATGGTCCTAGAAGGAGAACAATACAAGGAGAATAGGACATGCTTAACCCCACCCAAAGGAGTTCTGGTAGCGTAATGGTTACGAATCGGCCTATGAATCTCAAATTCAGCAATTTGAAACTACCAGCTATTCCACTGGAGAAAGATAAGACTTTCTGTTCCTGTAAAGATTTACAGCCTCGGAAACCCTGTACAGGGTAGCTATGAGTCAGAACTGACTCCACGGCACCTAACTACCACCACCAAACCCACCCAGATAATTATCTCAGGAATTAGGCAGCTGAGACCCTGAAGGTAAAATGTTTGAGGAACTTTATTAATTTATTGTTTCCTTTTCCCAAAGAATGCTATCTTGATGTTAAGATAGAATAAGTGTACATCTAAATGTAACTTACCCTATATAATGTGCCTGCT
>NW_006408705.1:6338263-6350496 GCF_000296735.1 Chrysochloris asiatica
CACACACAAATCATGAGCCTATTGTTAACATTTTCCAAGAATAAGAAGGATTGCAGTGCACCAAGGCCTATGGGGATTGCAAAGTAGAGAAACTTATTAGAGCAAAAAAACTTCAAAGTTTGGGTTTTTATGGAGAAGGGAGGAAAACAGTCTGAAGGCAGCACTGAAGAGCAAGGGGAATATTTGTGTTCCAACTCAAGGAGTTCTAGTAGGGTAGTGGTTACGAATTGGCCAGTGAACCTTAAGGTCAGCAGTTCGAAACTACCAGCTGTTCCGCAGGAGAAAAATGAGGCTTTCTACTCTCATAAAGATTTATAGGCTCGAAAAACCTGTACAGGGTTGGAATTGACTCGACAGCACTTAACAGCTACATGACCACTACTAGTTGAGTTTCAGGGGAAACAATGATTCTAGGGGTAACCATTAGATGGCACTTAACAAACAATAACAACAACAACAAATGATTCTGTTATAATTGGGAAGAAAGTGAAGGAAAAGATACATGTCCCAAGGTATTTGGTGTTCAATACATTGAATGGAGACAGCATGCATAATGTCTGAGAGTATAGATACTTGAACTAGAGAAATGTAATTAAAAGTTTTATTACCATGTTTGTGAACTCAGACAAAGTGCTTAAACTTCCAAGCATTTTTCACTTCTGCAAAGTGAGTGTATTATGCTGTTTTTCACTTCTGCAAAGTGAGTGTATTATGAGTGTATTATGACCCTGTATAGGGTTTCCAATAAGTAGGGGGGTGGTGGTGGTGGTGAGTTTATGTTATTGATGTTGCAGTGAGTTTATATTACCAAAAAAGGAACTACTCAGAAAAGAAAAGTGGGAATGTTTGCATAACTAGAAGAATGTAATCAATGATATTGAATTATACCTGGAGAAACTGTTAAGTCAGTGTATTTTTCTATTTATATTCTCAGCAACATTAAGAAAATAAATACAGTTTTTAAAATGTGCTAAGTTGATGGATGGAAGTCAAGCATAATGGAAACTAATCAATTAGAATCTATTGTCATTGTCATTGTCATTGTAGGGAGCTCTAGCAGCTTAGTGATTATGAATCATCCTGCAAACTTTAAGGTCAGCATTTTGAAACTAACAGAAATTTAGCAAGAAAAAGATGAGGCTTTCTGCTCCAGTAAAGATTTACAGCCTCGGAAACCCTATGCAGGGTCACTATGAGTCTGAAAAGACTCCATTGCACATAACAACACCAACACCAACACCTTTGTTATTGTAATCATGAAACCTTTCCTGAGCACATTCTCAGTGATGGTTGCAGATGTGAAATAGAAAAGGACACACAGAACTAGTGTAAGAAGTGTTGTGCAAAAATAATTTTAATACTGTTTGCTATTTTTAGATCAATGTAAGATGAAGACTTCTCAGGCTAAGATCAAGTAGCAGAAACCAGATTTATCATCATACTAAAACAAGAAGAAAAGTAAAAGGATAATTTTTTTTTTTTAAACACTAGGCATCAAGAAAAAATAAAATTAAATAAAACAATGAATGATCCATGAAAGAAGAGAGGCAACCGAGTAATACTGTCTGAAGTCTTGATGTGGTGCTGTAGGATAAGCATCATACTGCTAACTACAAAGTCAGTGGTTCAAACCCACAAACAACTCTTTGGGAATCTTATGCAGAGTAATTATGAGTAGGAACTGACTTGACAGCATTTAACAGCAACAACAGTCTTAAGAGAATTTTCAGTCATAGGGCATGGGTGAAGATAAGAGGAGAACTTGACCTACTCCCTGAAGTGGATAACAGAGTTGAGTCCAAGAACACCAAGGTCACTGGAATTCATAAGACTGAGTATAAATAAATGGAATTATACAGGAAAAGAAAAAAAAAAAAAAACTCCAGAAATTATTTATTTATTTTTTGACATCTATTGAATTGGTGTGTTGGTCTATTCAGCTGATTATTGATCTGACAACTACTATACTCAATGCCTAAAAGAATCACCTCAAGGATTCCAGTTAGCAATGCATGGATTTCATATTGTTGCTGTTGTTGTTGTTGAGTGGAATTTACAGAGGTCCAAGAAACCCTCCAGATTGAAAGACACATAAAGAGAGAGAGAGAGGTAAAAAACGACACTAGTAACTAGTAACATTAGGATACAGTATTAGGATACAGTACTAAAAGGAAAACTCACCGTCATCAAGCGGATTCCAACTTGTAATGATCCCATAGGAAAGTAGAACTAATGAGGATTTTCGAGAATATAAATCTTAATGGAAGCAGACCGCTTTATTTCTCCCCAGTGCTTTTGGTGGGTTTGAGCCACTGACCTTGCAATTAATAGCCCAATGCTTAATCCACTGTGCAAATAGAGCTTTTTATATATAACTAGTAAATGAGTAACAAAAGTTGTCCCACTATTTGGTACTAAGCGATGGCTACTAAAGAATAATTTCATGATAAATTCATAAAATATATATTGTTAAGAATTTAAATTTAGATGGATCCACAATCACCATTCATAGAAGCAGCAACAAGGAAATCCAAAGATTTATTTAATTAGGCAAATCTGTTACAAAAGTCCTCTTTAAAGTGGCAAGAGCAAAGATATCACTTGAAGGACTAAGGTGTATCTGTTCTAAGCCAAGATATTTTCAATCTTTCATATGCATGTGAAATCAATCAGGACAATGAAGAAGGCTGACTGGAAAGTTGTTGCATTTTAATTGTGGTGTTGAACAAGAATATTGAAAGTGCCATGGACTGCCAGAAGAACAAACAAGTCTGTCTTGATAGAAGGATAACCAGAACGTTCTTTAGACGTAAAGATGGTGAGCCTGTCTCATGTACTTTGGACATGTTATCAAGAGGCACCAAGAGCTAAAAATGGACATCATGTTTGGTAAAGTACTCGCTCAACTAGAAATATTGCTGATATTGTTTTCGCTATTAAGTGTGGAATCAGTTCTGACTCACAGGGACCATGTATAAGGTTTCTGAGGCATGCATTATTGGTGGGATTGAATCCCTACCTTATGGTTGGTAATCAAGTGCTTATTCTACAGCACCACACCAAGACTCCAAAGTGTCAGGCACATCCTTTGATATGTTCATACTATAGTCCAATAAAGTGAGGATACTAGTAATTGGTTACTCCCAGAATGATGATCTAGATTCAGAATAAATTGGAGATTCTAAGGAGAATGATAGGCCTCCACTAAGCCATCCTGCTGGGAGATCAACATATTGTTTTGCTCCAAACTTTTGTTTTTTAAAGGGATAAGGGAAGGTGTGTGTTCATCATTTTCTGGTAGAACATGTTGCATTATAAAATGTGTAAAGCACTGCTTCTCAACCATTAAACTATTAAGTAAGATCTGTTAAATAAGAATCATCTGAGGGCATCTTGTTAAAATGAAAATAGTGATTTAGTAGGTTTGGAGGCTATTAAAACATTTCAATTTGTATTCCATCAAACATAATCATTTTTAGGCAATGCGTTCAGTGAATGTACCATTGGTTCTTGGTCATATGCTATCTTTTGAAATGGTTTAACATCAATACTTTACTGATCACATGGTATCTATCTCTTGAAATGACTATCATCCAAGACTTTTTGGAAGTGTGATTCTGTATATTACATCCATCTTCTTTTGATGCTTTCTTCATCATTCAGTATTTTGCTCATGGACTCATTCAATATTACAAGTCAAGGCTTGAAGTTTTTCTTCAGCTGAAGGCACTCACTCATCTATGACAGGGATTTTGGAAGATAGCTACCTAGTTAATTCATGTTTGTGCCCTTCCAAAGAAAGGTAGTTCAAAAGAAAGTGGAAATCGTCAAATGATATCATTATCATTGCATGCACTTAAAATTGCTGATGATAATTCAAAAAATGTTCACAGCAGTACATAGACAGGGAGCTGCCAGACATTCAATCCAGATTCAGAACAGGATGACGAAGAAGGGATATCATTGTTGAAGTTAGAATGATCCTGGTTAAAGACAGAGAATAACAGAAAGGTGTTTCCCTGTGCTTTATTGACTATGAAAAGACATTTGACTGTGTGACTCATAACTAACTATAGATAGCATTGCAAAGAAAGGGAACTTCAGAACACTCAACTGTGCTCATGAGAAAATTGCACCTAGACCAAGAGTCAGTTGCCTGAACAGAACAAGGGAATACTGAACGGTTTAGAATCAGGAAAGGTGTGCACCAGGGTTGTATCATTTTGGCATATTTATTCAATCTGTAGGCTGAGAAAATAATTGGAAAAGTTGGGCTGAAGAAAGATGATATGCAAATGACACAACTTGCTTAAAGTGAAGAGGACTTAAAATCTTGAAGATCAGCAATTATAACCTTCAATACAAATTGAACCTCAATGTAAATAGTTGTCAACCACTTCATTTTGCTTGGATCCACAATCAACACTCATGGAAGCAGCAATCAAGAAATTAAATGATGTGTTTCATTAAGCAAATTTGCTACAAAGGACCTCTTTAAAATCTTAAAAAACAAGGATGACAATTTGAAGACTAAGACACAAGGATGCCTGACCAAAGTCATGGAATTTTCATTTGCTTCATAAGCATGTACAAGTAGGAAAATGACTAAGGAAGATGACAGAAGAAATGAATTATAGTGTTGAATACTGCATGCACCATGAACTGTAAGAACAAACAAATCGATCTTGAAAGAAGTACCAGTAGAAAGCTCCTTAGGAGTGAAAATGATAAGATTTTGTCTCTCATACCTCAGACATGTTATCAGGAGGGCTCAATCCCCAGAGAAGGACATTATATTTCTTAAAGTGGAGGGTCAATGTAAAAGAGGAAGAATTCCCAATGAAATGGATTGACAAAGTGGCAGCAACAATGGTCTCAAACATAACAACAACTGTGAGGATGGTACAGGACCAGACAGTGTTTCATTCTGTTTTGCATAGGGTCCTTATGAATTAGACGTGACAAGATAATACCTAACAACAACAATAACAACAACAGATTGGATAGAAGGTGGGAAGTAAAGGATCTGCTTTTTGCTGGGTCGTAAACCATTTATTAAATTGCAAGTTCTAATTTTAAAGCTTTAAAGTACTGTGTGCAATTTAATTCGATTAAGGATCCTAGAAACTGGGTATTGGGACCTATGTTTTTGTGGTTCTGAGTGAAATATTCAAACTATATATACTACACAAGACATTAGGTATGCTCACGGAAGGATTTTGTGTAATGAAAATACTATATGAGCAATAACAGAGTAGCAAAGATTTAGATAAAAAGTGTTGTTGTTGTTGTTAAGTGCCATTGAGTTGGTTCCGAATCATAGCGACCCTGTATAAGGTTTAGGTAGTATTTTTACAAGCTGTCATAAGCAACCCATAATCAACATTAAATAATAAAAAAAAAGCTTAAATAAAGTGATTAATACTACATTACCCATGTTGTAAGTATATAAATCCATTTCACCCAGAACCAACAGACCAACCCAAGGAAGACTCACAGTAAGATAATCAAGTGTTTATATACAGTAAAAGAATGCTAGAGAAGTAAAAATTATGAGTTAATCATTCAACAATATAAAGTTAATTTTTTTTGTTCTTTCATAGCATACCCTAATTCAATTCTAATTCAAGCAGTAAATCTACAAATAAGTGAACACCAATCTCTATAGTTGACCTTAATAATTATCATTATTTGATGCATAAGCAAAAGTTTTCTGAAGATACTATAATAATTTAATAAACTTAAAATACATACAATTCTTTAAAAACAAAAACAAAAACAAAAAACACAGCTCAGGCTACAATGTACCAATGTCAATTGGCATCCAAGCAAACTATTCTCTATTACATTTTTGATGTCCTTTGGCTATTATTTTAGAGAACTGAAGAAAGCTATGAACTGTAGAGTAGTATCATTTTCTTCAAGGCATTGTTCAATAACAGAGCTGGAGCTTTGCAATCACTAAGAAGCAGAAAGGCCAGAGAGGAGCCTTTCTTTCGTTAAACAGTTCATTGAACTGACAACAGGCCTTTTTAATCTTTGTGAGTCATGGTACACCAAGGATATATACTGGTAAGTATCAAAACTTTGTGACTTGAGAAAAAACTATACTGTTTGTTAAGCTGATCTGGTGAAGTAGAATTTATACAGTTCATTTAATAGTGAGATTTATGGAATAGTTATATGTCTCTCATCCACATGGATTCCTATTATGAACTAGTCAAGGTGCTAATTTAGTAGCTGTAACTACCTTCTACCCTGAACATCCCCCTTCCTGCTGTACAAGAATCTGGAAGGAAACTGGAAGTCATTAATTAGTCTCATCATTCTTAGAATGGTTATTTTCTACCTATTTCCTATGTAAAGAAATGAAAAGACTAATATATATATATATAAATGTATTTAATTAACCATTTGCTTCTTTTGTATTTCTTTTGTTCTTGCTGACTTCTGGCAGGCATTCGGTCTTTTTTTTGTGTCCTTCATTGAAAGTTAAAAAGATAATGTTGTCTCACATGGGAGCTAAAAGAAACTGGTGAAATTTTCATACTGAAAATCTTGGCATTTCTGACTCTATAGAAGCAAAAGAACAAGTTGTCTGTCAGTTTATAAGGGATTCTGGTGTGGTACTGTGGGTTTATGACTGCGCTGCAAGGTCTCCTTGAACTGCAAGGTCAAGCTCACCAGCCACTCCTTGGAAACCCCATACAGGGCTGCTATCAGTCGGTGCTGACTCAATGGTACTTACCAACAACAACATCAGTTATCTAGCCAAGCAGTCCCTAATTTTGAATTCATATTGCAATACAACATATAAAGTACTGAAAATGGTACCAAATGTATATTGCAATCCAGTGTCAGCAGAAACTTTTGAGACCATCCTAACTAAGATGTTGTTGTTGTTTAGTGCCATCGAGTTGATTCTGACCCATAGTGACCCTGTGTAGGGTTTCCAAGGAGCGGCTGGTGAGCTTGAACCATCGACCTTGCAGTTCAAACGACTTTGCAGTCTGACACCTTAGCCCACAGCACCACACATGTTTGAAATTAATTTTATTTATTATACTATGTGAGCTTCAAAAGAGTTTTGCCCCACACACACACCTTATCCCATACCCACAACTATCTTTCTATATATTTTTTTGCATTATTATTATCTAAGAGAAATGCAAAATACAGGGAGGAAGAGTTGGTATCTAAGTTTAAAATGATATCATTTTAATGATCACATGCAACCTTTCAAAACTCAGGCTCTGAAATTTGTCACCTATAGTAAATTCCAAATCCTTTTTGTAGTTTTGAGTTTTTATAGGTAGAATTGTTGTGATAAGACTATATATTGTATGGCTTCTTTGCTTTTTTGTTTGTTTGTTTTTGTCTCCTCTACATTATTGTTTGGAAGCCCTGTGCAGGGTCACTATGAGTTGGAACCTACTTCACGGTACTTAACAACAACAACAACAAATATTATTGTTGGTGTTGTTCTTAAGTACTATCATACTTGTTACGACTCTTAGCGACCCTGTATAGGGTTTCTGAGAAGCGGTTGGTGAGTTTGAACCACTGATCCTACAGTTCAAAGCAACCTTGATGTCAAGTGCTTATCATATGATGCCACACCAGGACTTATCTATGTTATGTGCATGTAATTTAACTGAGAAGACACACATTTGGAGTCAAAGATTTTCAAAGAGTTGTGCCAGAAATGACAGGTGATGCCCAAATTGATTAGAAATAGCTTCTCCCAATTTGTGAAGGAAATAGCTAATTGGAAAGTAACTTGACAAATACTAAAAAGCACTGCAATTAATGTATTCATTTATTCATTTACTGAATTGTTGATATATGAAAGGCACTATGCAAACACTGGTGACGGACATAGCCACTGCTCTAAAGTAACTTGCAATCAAAATTTAAATAAACAAGGAAATACAATGAAAAGTAGTAATTATCGCTATAAAGATCATAGGAATATATACTGTGTGCCTTTGAACCTTATTTATAGCAATTGTTTTTTGTACAATATTTAGGCATATGTCCCACTATTATAGTGGCAAGAATGAGTATTAGATTATTATACTTCAGTGCTGTGGAATAGGCACTAGATTGCTAACAACCAAGTCAAAGATTGGAAGCCACCAGTCACTCCTCAGAAACTCTACACAGGGTCCTTCAAGTTGGAACTGACTCAATGCCACTTAACAACAACAACAACAATAAAAACAAACCTGGAAAGAAATCGCTCTGTGGTGCCAACTGTTAACTTGATAATTGAAAGGTTTGAGACTCAAGTCCACCCAGAGACACCTTGGAAGAAAAGTCTGGTGATCAGGCTGGGAAAAAATCAACTACTGAAAACCTTGAGCACAGCTCTATGTTGACACACATTGGGTCACCATGGGCCAGAATCGATTGGTTATCAACTGCCTGCAAAAGCCTAGAGAGAGTCCTTTCATCCACAGTATTCTAGGCAGTAGCTCCAGTGTAAGTACTATAAACAGAAACAAAGAAATTTATTTTTTTATCTACATATGTGTGTGTGTATATAATTTCTTAAAAGTCCAGATTTATCACCAATAGAAATAAATAAATGTTGGACAGAATTTAGCTTACTTTTATTACTTTTTTATTTATTATTCTCAATATTCATTTACTCAATTGTCATTACTTTCTTTGCATTTGATGACTGGTTTATACTTTGTCTGATATATGTATATTTTGGTTCCTTCACTTCTTTTAGGTTATAGTTTGTATCCTGATATTTTAGAATCTAATACTTAAAATATTTTGTTTGCACAAAGCAAATATTCATTGAATGTTTTTGTTCATTTATTACTTATTTTTCTCCTTTCACATTGTCTCATCATTTTTAGGATCTTTCTTGTCAAACTTTATATCTAGTTATGAAAGATGGAATAATGGCCTCTTCAAGATGTGCATGTTCTTGTCCCTAGAAACTATTAGTATTGTGCTGAGTAGAAAAGGAGAATTAAGATTGTAGATGGAGTTAAATGTGTTAATCAGATGACTTTGAGATGGGACACAATCTGATTTATCTGAGTTCCTTCAACACAATCTTAAGGGTACTTTTAAGTGTAAGTTGTTGTTGCTGTTAAATGCTGTGAAATCGGTTTTAACTAATAGCGACCCTGTATAGGGTTTCTAAATAGTGGCTGGTGAGTTTGAACCACTGACCCTGTTGTTCAAATGACTTTGTGATCCAGTGCTTTATCCCACAGTGCCATACCAGAATAGTGACACCTTCCTTTAAGAAGGACTCTGACAAGCATTTCTGACTTTGAAGATGGGAGAAGGGGCCACATCAAGAGGGAATGCAGGTGTTCTCTCTAAGGCAGGTGGTCTCTAGAAACTGGAAATGTTTTCTGAATAAACTTACGTTATCATACCTATTACTTGCTAGAATTTACTTGCCTTTTTATATTTCAACTTTTCTCATCACATTTTAAGTAACTTAATGCAGAACTAAGCCTTAATTGCTCTTGGAAACAGTCTTATGCAGCCTGGACATAGAAAGTTATCAATGAATTATTGCACAGTGTATGGATAAAAACTTTCTTTAGCAAATTTATCAGAATATGCTTTGCATTCCATTCTTCCATGTTTCCCCTGTCTCTTTGGCTGACATTTGAAATTTCTCCTTTCCACACGTTCCATTTTAACTAGCATTTGTTTCCTGTCTTCCTTTTATTGCCAATTCTCAAAATGTGTGATCTACACCTGTGCCACAGTTTCTACTCATTTCCTTTTTAATCCCCTGAAAATCTGGTCCTGAAACCACCCTACTACTGAAATTGTTCTCTTAATATCACCACCTGCCTACCCAAATTCAATAACCTTTTCTCAATTCGTATTTTATTAAATCTCTCAAATTCTTTAGATTCTCTTGATCTGTAAGCCTCTTTATTGCTCTTGTTCTTCTATTGTATTTTTGGTTTTTTTTTTTTTTTTTTTTTTTTTTGGCTAGTTCCTCTTTGTCCACATCTGGTATTTCTTTTCCTTGACTCATAACTTATGGCTCATACTCAAATATTGGTTCTGCTCTTCTTCCTAAATTTTCACACGATATCGTCTATTTCTTCTCAGAACTTTGAACATCAGTTAACATACAGCTTCTTGACTTTTCACCTTTGCTTTAGTCCCATATGCACAACTGCTAAATGGCCTTACAGATTGGTCACACTGACCTTATTTGAAATATAACCTTTTCTAGAAAATAAAATTTTCCCTGAGATAAGTTCCCCTTTTGAATAAGCTTATCACTGCCATTTTTATCTTCCTTGTTTTAAGTTCCCTGCAATTCAAACACTTGGAAACAGATTGAATTTCTGTGTCTGCTTCATGTGTTAGATGCACTCAATAATAGTATTTTCTCATATATGTGCTATGCATTTTGCTAATATTCATGATTTTTTTGCCATCTCCGGATCATTCACTTATCCTTTCCTATTTATGCTTTGTATTTTTAATTGGCTATGATCTGAGTAATACTCCTGGCTCTCTCTCTGTAGAGCTATGTAGCCAAGAATAGGATGAATAACTACTCTAAGCCTTAGTTATATCACAATTGTTGTTGTTAAGTGAGGTCGAGTTGATTCCTACCCATAGCGACCCTGTATAGGGTTTCCAAGAAGCAGCTAGTGAGCTTGAACCACCGACCTTGCAGTTCAAATGACTACAGTCTGACACATTAGTCCACAGAGCCACACCATGGTACTACTGAAATTTCACAGATTTTTTTTTTTTAGGATAAATTGATATGTGATACTTTTAACACAATTCTTGCATGTAATAAGCATTAAACAAGTGATAGGCATTATAGCCTTTGACTTATTAAAATTTGAAAACATTTTACATCACTAAAATAAGATTTTTGTACAATCAATGATGTCATAGATTATGTAGTAGGTTTTCGTTTTTTACTAATTGAAAAACAATCAAAGCATAATATTGTGTCTTTCAATTGATGACTATTAAGATTCAATAAAACAAGTCTTCTATTTATGCTATAAGTATGCCAATGTCGTAGCTAATCTCTACTCCATTAAATTTTCGTTATATCATTGTCTGCCAACATTTCCAAACTATCACTGTTACAATTTTATTCCCTGCTAAAGGAGCTCTGGTAGCATAGTGGTTACGAATCGGGCTGTGAACCGCAAGGTCAGCAGTTCGAAACTACCAGTGGTTCCACGGGAGAAAGATGAGGCGTTCTACTCCCGTAAAGATTTACAGCCTCGGAAACCCTGTGCAGGGTCGCTATGAGTCGGAACCGACTCCACGGCACTTAACAACAACAACAACAAAGGATCCCTGGTTGCTCAGTTGTTAAGCACCAACTGAAAGGTTAGGTTCAAATTCAGCAGTTGTTCTATGGAAGAAAGATGTGGCAGTGTGTTTATGCAAAGATTACAGTCTTTCTACCCTGTCATATAGGGTTAATATGAGTCAAAATAGACTGGAAGGAAGGCAGTAAGATTTTACATGTTCCTTTACTACTCAGTATTTTTGGTTTTGCTTGTTCTCTGTGACTTATTTTTTTATCCAGTGTTCAATGCTATCTACTACTCCCTTAACCCTCCATTATCCTGTACTGATTAATCTCTTTATAGACAATTTTCATATTCATTCTCATCTCCATATATTTGTTCTTGTTATTATTGTCACTGTTGTTGTTATTAGGTGCTCTTGAGTGAATACCTCCTCATAGTGATCATATACACAACAGAATGAAGCATTGCCCAGTCCTGTGCCAACCTCATAATTGTTGCTACGCTTGAGTTGATTGCTGCTGCTACTGTGCCAATCCATCTCGGTGAAGATCTTCCAGTTTTTTGCTGACTCTCTATTTTACTAAGCATGATGTCCTTTTCCCAGGACTGGCCCCTCATGCTAATAAGTCCGAGTATGAGAGATGAAGTCTCACCATCCTGGCTTCTAAGGAACATTCTGGCAGTACTTCTTCCAACACAGATTTGTTTGTTCTTTTGGCAGTCCATGATACATTTAACATTCTCCTCCAACATCATAACTCAAATGCATCAGTTCTTCCTTATTCATTGTCCAAATTTCACATTCATGGGACGCTATTGAAAATACCACAACCTGGGTCAGGTGTACCTTAATCCTCAAACTGACATCTTTGCTCTTGAATAGTTAAATGAGGTCTTGTGCTGCAGATTTGCCTAATGCAATATATACCATTTGATTTCTTT
>NW_006408705.1:6355081-6364123 GCF_000296735.1 Chrysochloris asiatica
ATTGATGCCTTTGAGTTGTGGTGTTGGAGGAGAATACTGAAAGTGCCATGGACTGCCAAAAGAATCAATAGATCTCTTTTGGAAGAAGTGCAGCCAGAGTGCTCCTTGGAAGCCAGGATGGCTAAGCTTCATCTCTCCTACTTCGGACATATTGTCCGGAGGAAACAATCGTTGGAGAAGGATGTCATGCTGGGTAGGGTGGAGGTTCAGAGAAAAAGAGAAAAACCCCCAAAGAGATGGATCAGCCAGGTGGCATCATTGATGGACTCAAGTGTGGCAGCGGTAGTGAGGTTGTCCCAGGAACGGACATTGTTTTGTTCTGCTGTGCATGGGGTCACTATGAGTTGGTTCTGACTCGATGGCACCTGACAACAACAACAACAATGTTTTCTCCAGTTATCTTGATGTTATTTATTGGCTCAGTGGGAAGGATTTTTGTTTTCTTTACATTGAAGTGCAATCCATACTGAAGGCTGTGGTCTTTGATCTTCATCAGTAAGTTTTTAGGTCCTCTTTCCTTTTAGCAAGCAAGCTTCTGTCTTGTAGCAAGAGAGGATTATGTTTAGGTTAGGGAACGTATTATTGCCTCAGTTCCTGTAAAATTATTCTAAATTTTGCACATTTTCCCAGCGGTTGTTTTGGTAGGTTTCCCTCTTCATTATCCTTTTTACATTCATTTCTGAGAGACATGTACACCAAGTGTTACAGAGGTCATCAACCTCTGGAGCATTATTAATGATCCAGGTACAACTACAAGCTTGGCAATGGGCAGGAAGTTGGCAGAACAAATGAAGTGGATAGCTGTTCCTTGTGTGATGTTTGTTCTCTAATGAGCAGAGAAGAACAGGACATGTCCTGATTTTCATATTCTTTGAGCCCATCAGAGGATGACATTCAGGTAATTATAAAAAGCAAAATGAGTATTTTATGTCCGATACACTTTGTATGTCTATTTCTTGATTAAATAAACAATGTAGGTGTCAGGAAGTGAATTTAAAATTAAGATAGTTATGCTATTGCTATGTTGTTTTTAAGTGCCTTCAAGTCCATTTGAACTCATAAGGACCCCATATAACACTT
Organism: Chrysochloris asiatica; assembly: GCF_000296735.1. Lineage (NCBI taxonomy): Eukaryota > Metazoa > Chordata > Mammalia > Afrosoricida > Chrysochloridae > Chrysochloris > Chrysochloris asiatica. The sequence continues at coordinate 6,356,162 of NW_006408705.1, forward strand.
GTGAGATTTCTTACGTCTTTGTGGGAGCAAAAAGCTTCAGCTTCAGGTTCAAATCATGGACCCTGTGATTTGTAGTCCAGTTTTTATGGTATAGATCCATAGCTTTTCTAAGATAATGATAGGATTTTTTTTTTTTTTAATATAGTATTGAATAATGATAAGTAGTATTAGGAGATTTGTGTTAACTTATAACTGTACATTTGAACACAGTATATGAATTTTTAGAAGATACAATTTGGATTGAACTTTGCAAATAGAAAAGGTTATTTTGAGCAACCAGCTTATGTTTATGCATAATAATTATTTATGCATTTGATATGTAGTAATGCAAAATAAGAGATCAGAATTCCAATGATTTCAATTTGTGCAGCATCTTATCTTGAAATAGATATATGCACATTTTTTATTCACTAAGATTATCTAGTCATATTAAAGCAAAATTATGTAAATTACTATTAAATAATTTAATGCCTTTATATATTATTTCTTTCTTTTATATTTCAACTACCCTGCCTTTGATACAATATAACTTTTATTCTGAAACTATTAGAGTCTAACCTTTTCAACTATCTTAATTTCTCTTATTTTTCTTTTCCATCAAAGATAAAAAATTTCTTAAAGTTGGCTTTAAGGATGTTTTGAAATTGCTCTAGCAAACTTCAGTTGGGTGTATTTAGATTAAAAATTGTAGATGTTGTCAAAATAAATTTACTTTAATGCAACTTGCAATTGGTATAATTTGTCTTTGCTTCCTTCAACTCAATAGTTCTGATTTTGTGTCTGCAATATGTATTTCTGAAAGTCAAAAATCATTATTTTAGTTAATTCAAACAGATAATATTAATCTATTGATTTTATTTTTAAGGAAAGTGTACTGACAAATTTACTCTGAATCTTACTGAGTCTGAAGATAAATTATAACTATTAACATGAGCATTAAACAAAATAAGGAATAGACAATTTCGGAAAAGCCTTTATAAATAGGATAACATTTCTGCTATGCCAATTATTGACATAGAAGTGATGTAAGTAGGATATGCAACACATTTTCATAATTAATATTATATTCAAAATTAACCAAGTCCCTCCCTAAAAAGTAAAACTATTGCCATCAAGTCACTCTGACTCATAATGAACCTATAGGACAAGATGGAACTTCCCAAAGGGTTTTTAAGGCTGTAAACCTTTATAGAAGCACACAGCCACATCTTTCTCTAGTGGAAAGCCTTATAGATTCATACTGTCAGCTTTTCAGTTAGCAGCTAAGCTCTGAACCACCATCAGGACTTCTTAAAATTAACCAAAGTGACCCAAATCATTTAGGGAGCCATGCTCATTGTTGTTTACTTGAAATTTTAAGTTTAATAGTAGACTGTAGTTCAAGAGTTTTTTACCTGAATCTCTTTTTACACAGGTTGATTTATATAAGTTGTCTTGGTGTGGTGCTGCAGTTTAATGTGTTGAATTGCAAAGTCTGTTTGAACTGCAAGATTGGCGGTTCAAGTTCATCAGTCACTCCTCAGAAAACCTATATTGGGTAGCTACGAGTTGGAACCAACTTGACTGCACTTAACAGCAACACAAATGACTTTCATGGAGTGCTCGTGTGGCACTCTAGATAAAGCACTGGACCACAAGTACAGTTTCAACCACAAGGTCAGTGGTTCTGACTCATCAGCAACTCCTTGGAAACCCTATACAGGATCACTATGAGTTGGGACTGACTCAACAGCACTTAACAACAACAACATAGAGGTTCTTTTAGGTTACTTACTTAGAGAGTTTATATAGGGAGTTACACACTCGATAGGACCAAAACTGCATAGATCACACTCCAGTATTTCCATAAAAATACTCCTTGTATACATTTATCTCCCAAATACAGCAGGAGAGAAAAATCTCCATTACACTGTGTTCACCTGTTCTATTGTAGCATCAAAAGGACATTCTGGTTTCTAAATGAAAGGTCATATTTCTTAAACAAGTATTTTTGTGTCTAGGAAAATATTCATTCTAGGTACTATAGACATACTCTGTTTTTTGTTATTATAAGGTTTCCTCTTCAGTTCATTTGTAAAGTCTAACTGAGGTTCCTTATTTTTTACTGAAAATGAATACAGACCACCACTTGTTTGTCAGTTTGTCATACTGTGGAGGCTTGTGAGTTGCTGTGATTCTGGAAGCTATGCCACAGGTATTTTAAATACCAGCAGTGTCACCCATGGTGGACAGATTTCAGATGAGCTTCCAGACAAAGACAGATGATGAAGAAGGAGTGACAATCTACTTCTGAAGATTTATTCACTGAAAACCTTATGAATAGCAGAGAAACACTGTCAGATATAGTGCCGGGAAATGTGCCCTCAGGATGGAAGTCACTCAAAACGTGACTGGGGAAGAGCTGCCTCCTTAAAGTAGAGTTGACTGTGATGACACGAATGGAGTAAAGTCCATGGGACTAAAGCTCACAGGACTTTCATTTGTTGATGGTTCACAGATTACACAGAAATCAAATTGACTACATCTGTGGAAAGAGACAGTGGAAAAGCTCCATATCATCAGCCAAAACAAAGCCAGGGGTGGACTGTAGAACAGACCATCAATTACTCATATGCAAATTCAAACTGAATCTGAAGAAAATGAAAACAAGTTCATGAGAGCCAAAATATGACCTTGAATATATCCCACCTGAATTTAGAGATCATCTAAAGAGCAGATTTGATACATTAAACACTAAAGACGAAGCTTAGCCATCCTGCCTTCGGAGGCACCTTGGAGTGAACTCAAACCCTCCCACATCATACTTATTCAATCTGTATGCTGAGCAAATAATCTGAGAAACTGGGTTATATGAAGAAAAGGGTGGCATGAGGATTGGAGGAAGACTCATTAACAGTCTGTGATATGCAGATGATACTACCTTGCTTGATGAAAGTGAAGAGGACTTAAAATACTTAAAAACCAGAAGAGTTGTGTGATGACATCAAGAATATCATACAGGTAGAAAGAAAAAAAGTTATTAAGAAGACAAGAAAGAAGGAAAATATCAATATAGATGTTAGAAGAGACACTGAAACTTGCTCTCCAACAAAGAGATGCTAAAGCAAATGAAAGAAATGAGGAGGTACAAGAGCTGAACAGAAAATTTTAAATGTCAGCTTGAGAAGACAAAGTCAAATTTTACAACACAATTTGCAAAGATTTGGGTCAGAAAACCAAAAGGGAAGAACATACTCATCATTTCTTAAGCTGGGGGAACTGAAGAAGAAAAAAATCAAGCCCCGATTTATGTTATTAAAGGATTCTCTGGGCAAATTATTGAATGATGCAAAAAGCATCAAAAAATGGAAGAAATATACAGAGTCACTGTACCAAAAGGAAAAAGTTGATGTTCAATCTTTTCAAGAGGTAACATATGATCAAGAGCCAGTGATCCTGAAGGAAGAAGTCAAGGAACATTGAAGGAATTGGCAAAGAACAAGGCACCAGGAATAGATGTAATGCAAATTGAAATATTTCATGAAATTGAGATGGCACTGGAGGCACTCAATCATCTATGCCAAGAAATTTGGAAGACAACTATCTGGCCAACTAATTAGAACAGTCCACATTTGTGCCAATTCCAAAGAGAGGTGACGCAATGAAATGTGGAAATTATCAGACAATCTCTTTGACATCCCATGTGAGTAAAGTTTTACTAAAGTTAATATGGAAATAGCTGCAAGCACACATTGACAGAGAACTTCCAGAGGTTCAAGATGGATTCAGAAGAGGACATAGAATGAGGGATATCATTGCTGATGTACGATGGATCTTGGCTGAAAGCAGAGTATACCAGAAAGATGTTTACCTATGCTTTATTGATTACACAAAGGCTTTTGATTGTGTGAATCAAGACAAGCTATGGGCAACATTGCAAAATATGAGTATTCCAGAACACTTAATTGTGCTCATGAGGAATTTGTACATGGACCAAGAAGCAGTTGTTCAAACAGAGCATGGGAACACTGAATGGTTTAAAATTAAGAAAGGTGTATGACAGAGTTGTATTCTTTCATCATACTTATTCAATCTGTATGCTGAGCAAATAATCTGAGAAACTGGGTTATATGAAGAAAAGGGTGGCATGAGGATTGGAGGAAGACTCATTAACAGTCTGTGATATGCAGATGATACCACCTTGCTTGATGAAAGTGAAGAGGACTTAAAATACTTACAGATGAAGATCAAAGAGCACAGTCTTAGGTATGAATTGCATCTCAATGTAAAGAAAACAAAAGTCCTCACCACTGGACCAGTAAACCACATTTTTATCAATGGAGAAAAGATTGAAGTTGTCAAGGACTTCATTCTTCTTGGATCAACTATCAACACATCCTTTGATATGTTCGTACTGCAGTCCAATAAAGTGAGGATACTAGTCATTGGTTACTCCTAAAATGATGGGCTAGATTCAAAAGAAACTAGGGATTCCAAGGAGAATGATAGACCTCCAGTAAGCTATCCTGCTGGGAGATCAATATATTGTTTTGCTCCAAACTTTTGTTTTTTTTTAACGGGATAACGGAAAGTGTGTGGTCATCATTTTCTGGTAGAACATGTTGCATTATAAAATGTGTAAAGCACTGCTTCTCAACCATTAATCTTTTAAATAACCTGTGCGAGATAGATTTGCAAAGTGGCAGAATCAATGGACTCAAGAGTGGTAACAATTGTGAGGTTGTTCCAGGACAGGGCAGTGGTTCGTTCTGTTGTGTATAGGGTCACTAACAGTTAGTATCGACTCCATGGCACCTAACAACAATAAAAACAACATGAATACAGAATACAGAAACAGATGAATTTGGATGGAAGGAGGATAAGAGAAAGGAACTAAATATGCAAGGGTTTCCAAGCCTCTTGACATTGGAGATGGGGATTAACATTTATCAAGAAAACTGAGCAGAATAAAAGATCTGGTATGATCTAAAAATAAAATTGGTTGACTAAAGTTTGCAGAGTAAAATGGAATATGAAATATTGGGCACAAAAAAAGACTTGGAAAGGGATAGTTAGTTCCATCATTTCTCTCACCTACTTGAAAATGTTCATGTTATTTTCATACTTTCCTCTGTGCTTTCACCTACAGGTACCTCAGAAGAAAGAACTGATGGTCTACTTTAGAAATATCAAACTTTGAATACCCTATGAAGCACAATTCTTCTGTGACGTAAACATGACACCCTGGATCAAAATCTGTCAAAGTCATCTGGCAAATGTGCTCTATCCTGTATGCTTCAACCCTTCATATATAATCATGCATTTACTTGCTTCAGAAAGCTTTTTTTTTTTAGGAAAAAAAAAATTATTTTTGAGGTCGTTCTCATGCTAGTCTAAATTTTCAGTAATTAAAAATAAAAACCCATTCATTAACTGGACTCCTGGCATGGCCCTGTGGGTTAATGCTCTGGACTACCCAGTTGCTTTGAACCACAAGGTCAGTTTTTCAAGCTCACCAGCTACTCCTCAGAAACTCTGCACAGGGTTGCTATGGGTTGGAACCAACTCAGTGGTGCTTATCAACAACAAATATTCAACAAACGAAAATGAAGGTAAAACAAAGCAGTAACAGGAAACAGACTATGGAGAGAAATAGTCAAACTATTAAAGTGTTATTTTGGACAATTTACTCCTATAAGCCACAATTTGTTTAATGTAATATGTAAATAAATAAATTTTATCACAGATGTGTTTTTAGAAGTAAATAATCTGAGAGTAAGTAAAAATATGTTTTTAGAAGTAATAAATAAGATAATGAAAGTAAATTTGGTTACCATGTTGTAATTCATAAAATAATTAAATGTACATTATCTTTATTATTATCATTATTATTCTAGTTTCCATAATATATTTAGATTGTGCCAAAAATTAGAACTCAGTACCTCTGAATCTTTTCTAAATGACTATAAAATACAGCAAAATAATCACAAATCTCTTGTATTTTTCAGGCATTACTTTCAAATATTTTTAAAGATTGTTTTCTTATTGGATTATGATTACACATGAATTGATGTATCTCCTCTACTTGGCTGAGTTCCTGAAGACAGGTGATATACATCCATGTACACAGAAGCACAATCATCTTTACTTTCAGGCATTTGTTGGTTGTTGTTAAGTGCTGTTGAGTCAGTTCTGACCCATAACAACCCTTTATAATATTTCCGAGGAGCAGCTAGGGAGCTTGAACTGCCAAACTTGCAGTTCAAGCAGCTTTACAGTCTGATGCATTAACCCACAGTGCCACCCAAGACTCCATTAAAAAGTGTAATCGTTAGATCAGTGTTGGATAAATGAATTAACAGATGCATGAGAGAATGTCAGAATGATGTGGAGCATGTACCAGTATTTAAGACAATCTTTTAACAACAAATATAAAATAATTTATAGAGAAATTGATAACTGATCTTATTGTCAGTACTTTCCCTCTGATTTTGCCTTGTTATTCTTCTTTGTGGCTGTTTTTAAGTGCCATCGAGTCAGTTCTGACCCATAGTGACCCTGAGTAGGGTTTCTGAGGAGCAGCTGGTGAGAATGAAAGGCTGACCTTGCAGTTCAAACAGCATTGCAGTCTGGTGCATTAACCCACAGTGCCACACCATTACTAGCTTTTAAAATAAATTACTTAAAATGTAATGTTAATAAGATGTTCTTTGTGCCATCAACTCTTTTGTTAACCATTTATGTTACATTTACATATAATTTAGCTATCTAACCAGGAAGGCCTTGAGGAAATGACATATCTAACTTTTTTTTTTGGAAAAACGTCAAGGAAACTCTGGAGCATAAATGTTGAACCTAGAAAATAAATCCTCGTTGGAAATCCAGGAAAACAATATCCGTCACTAAGATGTAGAGGAGAGCACTGGGTACTGGGTATTTGAGAAAGGGAAGAGTCCTCAAGAAATACAGAAGACAAACTACATGAGTTAAGGGTTGTTGTTGTTGTTGTTAAGTGTCATGGAGTCAACTCTGACCCATAGCGACCCTGTATAGGGTTTCCGAGGAGCAGCTGGTGAGCTTGAACCACCGACCTTGCAATTCAAACGGCTTTGCAGTCTGGCGCATTAACCCACAGGGCCACACCAGGACTCCTGTAAGACAGCATATATTAATCTTTTTATTATTGTTTATTCTTTTAACTAATAAAATTTTCCCTCTCTCTCCCATATCTTCAATCTGGCTCTCGAGCCTGCTTGAATTCATTTTCGGTATCTAAAAAATTCTGCAACAAGGTTGCCCCCAAATATTGTGATCTAGTCAAAATAAAAGAACTCTGGTGGCTCAGTGGTTTAGCACTTAGCTGCTAAGGAAAAGGTGGGCAATTAAAACCATCTGCTGCTTTGCTGGAGATAAAAACTGGTGATCTGCTTCCATAAAGATTTCAGTCTACGAAACCCCTGGCCCAGTTCAAGCCTATCTTATAGGTTTACTATGAGTTGTAGTCTACTCAACAGCACAAAGCAACAATAAACAGTACAGAGTATCTTTTTCCTTCATAGATATTCAAGTCAAGGCTACAGGAGAGCTATGTTCCTTGTATTCTACAAGCTAACTTATTTATGGTGATTCTCTTTGCTTCTCAACAGACCCTGGTGGAGAACACCATTAAGAGCTCAACTGCTAACTGAAAGGCTGGAAGTTCAAACCCACCCAGCATCTCTGAGTAAGAGATTAAGGGAGCTAACTGCTTTCATAAAGATTACAGACAAGAAAATCATATTGGGGAGTTCTACTCTGTTATATGGAATTGCTGTGATAAAGAATTAACTCTATGACATTTAACAAAAATCACCACTTATTCAGGAATGTTGGTAAATGTTTCACAATTAGATATCCAAAAGGCTGGCTCATATTTCTTTTATATTAAGGAAGACCAAAATAAATAAATAAGTAAATAAATAAATAAATAAATAAATAAATAAA
>NW_006408705.1:6364322-6384988 GCF_000296735.1 Chrysochloris asiatica
ACAACAATAACAATATTCAAGTACTAAAAAGCCATTTCCTTAAATTTCTTGTGCTACTTACAATGTTATGTCTATAGACAAAGCAGACTTTAATCTTCATTATTAACATTTTCTTCAATACTTTCTTAAATCTAAACAATCATAATAAACAAACAAACAAACAAAAACAATAAATCAAGTCTTGTGCTGTAGCGTTTAGCTGTTCCACAGGAGAAAGATGAGGTTTTCTGCTTCTGTAAAGATTTACAGCCTCGGAAACCATGTACAAGGTCACTATGGGTCGGAATCAACTCTACAGTACTTAACAACAACATAGAATAAATAGTTACTGCATAAGTAATTTCAAGATGCCAATGCTGAACCACCACCACTCATCTGTCAGTTTGTCATACTGTGGTGGCTTGCTTGTTGTTGTGATTCTGGAAGCTATGTTACCGGTATTTTAAATATGAGTACGGTCACCCAGGGTGAACAGGTTTCAGATGAAGAAGTACTAGGAAAAGGGACAGATGGATTACTTACAAATGTTTAGTCATTGAAAACCTCATTAATAGCAGTGGAACCCTGTCAGCACCAGAATATTGAATATTGAAACATTGTGAAAAGCACAAGAATATTGTCAGATACACTGCCAGATGAGCCTCTCAGATTGGAACTTATAATGCAACTGGAGAAGAGCTACCTCCTCAAAGTAGAGTTGACCTTGAGGACACAAATAGAGTAAAGCTTTTGGGATATTCATTTACTGATGGAGGACAACTTAAAATAAGGAGAAACAGCTATAAACATCCAGTAATAATCGGAACATAGAATGAATGAAATCTGATTTTAGGAAGATTTGACATTGTCAAAAGTGAAATGGAATACATAAACATTGATATCCTAGGTATTAGTAAGCTAAATTGAACTGGCATTGGTCATTTTGAATCTGACAATGACATGGTTTATTATACCAGTAATGGCAAATTAAAATGAATGGCATCTCATTAATCATCAGAAAGAACATTTCAATGTCTATTTTGAAGTACAATGCTGTTTGTCATAGGATAATATCCACACACCTTTAAGGAAGACCAGCAAATACAACTATTATCCAAATTACTCACCAACCCACTAAAACTAGTGATGATGGGAATTGAAGAATTATACCAACTTCTCCATCCTGAAATTGATCAAATATGCAATCAAGATGTATTGAAAATTACTGGCAATTGGAATGCAAAGGTTGGAAACAAAGATGAAGGATCAGTAGTTGGAAAATATGATCTTCATGATAGTAATGATGCTGGAGATCACATGATAGAATTTTGTAAGACCAATGACGTCTTCATAATAAGTACCTTTTTTTTTAAACAGCATAAAAGATGATTGTACACATCCAGAAGGAATAAACAGAAATCAAATTGACTGCATTTGTGGAAACAGACAGTGGAAAACTCCATATCATCAGTCAAAACAAGGCTAGGGGCAGACTATGAAACAGACCATCAATTGCTCATATGCAAATTTAAACTGAAGCTTAAGAGAATTAAAACAAGTCTACAAGTCCTAATAGATGACCACCTTGGATATATCCTACCTGAATTTAGAAATCATCTGAAGAACACATGTGATGTATTAGACATTAATGAAAGAAGATCAGAAGATTTGTGGGGTGACATCAAGAACTTCCTACAGGAAAAAAAGAAAAGGGTCATTAAGCAGAAAAAAGAAGAAATAGACAAAATGGATGTCAAAGAGACTCTGAAAATTGCTCTTTAGTGTAGAAATGCTAACGCAAGTGGAAGAAATCAGTCGGTAAAATAATTGAATGATAAATTTCAAAGGGCAGCTCAAGAAGACAAAACCAAATATTATACTGTAATGTGCAGAGACCATGAGTTACAAAACCAAAAGGAAAGAACATGTTCAGCATTTCTTAAGTTGAAAGTCCTAAAGACAAAATTTAAGACTTGACTTTCAATATTAAATGGTGATATGGTCAAAATATTGAAACATGCAAAAAGCATCTAAAGAAGATGGAAGGAATATACAGAGTCACTGTACCAAAAGAAATCATCAATGTTCAACCATTTCAGGAAGCAGTATATGATCAATAGCCAATGATACTGAAGGAAGAAGCCCAAGGTGCACTGAAGTTATTGGCAAAGAACAAAGCTTTAGGAATTAATTGAGTACACATTGAGATGTAGGCACTCACTCATCTTGCCAAGAAATTTGGAAGACAGGTACCTGGTAAACTGATTGTAAAAGATCCTTACTTATGCCCATTTCAAAGAAAAGTGACTCAGTGTATGCAGAAATAATTGGACAATATCATTAATATTACAAGCAAATAAATTTTGCTAAAGAAAATTCAAAAACAGCTACAACAATACATTGACAAGCTGGATTCAGATGATGGCGTGGAATGAAGGATATCATCATTGATGTTAGATGGATCTTGGCTGAAAGCAGAGAATACCAGAAAGATGTTTCTCTGTGTTTTATTGAATACAGAAAGGCTTTTGATTGTGCAATGGATATGTTGCAGAAAACGCATACTCCGGAACACTTTATTGTGCTCATGAGGTACCTGTATATTTGACCAGAAAAAAGAGACACTCAATGTTTTCAAATCAGCAGAGTTATTTTCCAGGGTTGTATTTTTTCATTATACTTATTCAATCTGTATGCTAAACAAATAACCTAGTAAACTGGATTATATGAAGAAGATCATGGCATCAGGACTGGAGGGAAACTCTTTAACAACCTGTGATATGCAAAGGATACTAACTTGTTTGCTGAAAGCAAACAGGACTTAAAATACTTATGAAACTGAAAAAAACACTGCCTTCAATATGGGTTGTATCTCAATGTAAAAAATAAAAAAATCCTTATCACTGGACTAATAATTAACATCAAGATAAATGGAGACTTTTCTCCATTTATTGAAAATTGAAATTGACAAAGACTTCATTTGCTCAGATCAACCATCAACATTCAGGGAAGCAGCAGTCAAGAAATCAAACGATATACTTCATTGGGGAAATCTGCCCCACAAGACTGTCTTGTAAATTCAAGAGCAAAGATTTCAGTTTGAGACTAAGGTATGCCTGACCAAAACTGTGGTGTTTTCAATAGCCTCATATGCATTTGAAAGTTGGACAGTGAATACAGAAGACTACAGAAGAGTTGATGTATTTGAGTTATGATGTTGGAAAAGAATATTAAAAGTACAATGGATTGCCAGAAGAACAAACAAATCTGTGTTGAAAGTACAGCCAGAATGCTCCTTAGAAGCCAGAATGGCCAGATCATCTCTCCTACTTTGGAACATGAACAACCTCCACTATCCTGAAATCAGAAGAAATAGACCAGGGAACAACAGGAACCAGAAGAACTAGGTGATACCTAGCTACCATGACTGATCATTCTGATCAGAGAAACAACTGAAGTTCCCAGTTTGAATCAAAGAAAAATGTAGAACCAAACTCAAACTCATAAAAAAGACAAGACTTAGTATGATGGAGACTGGAGGAACCCTCAAAGCTATTGCCCTGAGTTAGCCTTTCAATCTGGAACTAAAGCCAGTACCAGTTGTCACCAGTCAGCCAAATAATAGTTTGACAAATAAAATTAAAAATTACATCTCTGAGAAATGTGAATCTTAGAGCAATTAACTAAATAAGACCAACCAAGCAATATGTGTACCAAATCCAAGATGAGATGGCAAAGAGGCACAGGGAAAATAGGATGAAGAAAGGTGAGAAAGGTATGGTAGAAATGGGGAGAGTGCTGACTTTGAGGGGATAGCTGCCAATGTCATGGAAAATTTGTCTATAAATTATTGAATGGGAAACCAATTTGCAAGGTAAAATTTCACCTAAAGTGCAGTAAAATGTTGAGGGAGTGGGGGAAGACTAATCTTGCAGTTACTTTCAGAACTTTGTGTAGAATGGCTTATGAAGTACCACATCAATTCTTTTTGAAATCTCAATAAAATATCTGATATTCCCACCAATAATCAGATTTGGAACCACAGAATATTTTAATTTTTTTATCTCATCTAGAGAAGTTTAGTAGTACATTGCCTCTCACACATTTTATCATAATCAGCAAAAAGGAACTATCTGTAACTTTCAACAGCCTTTTACATCAATGAGCTAATGAGGGCTATTTTCCACATTATTACAAGAAAGATTTGCCAACATGTCCACCACTATATAATGAGTCCAGTTTTCCATAATAGTTCCCTCATTTTCCTTAAACCCTGAACGATAGCTTCTTCAAGGCCCTTCTGACTTTCACTTGACTTGTGATATTTTTATGAAACCATTTCATTCCAAAATAACAAAATATTCATCAGTTGTCTATCGCTGTGCAGCCAACTATGCAAAAATTTACTAAATCAAGCAGCATTCAGATATTTGTTTGTGAATTTGGACAAGGTTTGGCTGGGACAATCTCTGTTTTTAAATAGAAGGGTGTCAAAGACGTGAGAGCCATGCCTACAAGTCTTCAGAATGCTCAAACTGTCCATAAAAGTATTAAATTCATAGAATTAAGATGATATTTTTGAACAGCAGAATATGAGGGTAAGTCAAAAGTGTTGCTACAAAATCAGAGGAACCTTTATTAAATAAATATATCAAAATGTGAAGTTATCCTCCATTTAGGTCTATACACTTTCTCTTTTTTTTTTTTTTTTTTTTTTTGCTTTTTTTTTTTCTCTAAGCATTCCCTGTATAATGTTGTGCTGTTCAATTTTGTTGTTGTTGTTGTTGTTGTTGTCAGGTGCCATCGAGTCGGAACCGACTCATAGCGACCCCATGCACAGCAGAACGAAACAATGCTCGATCCTGGGCCAACCTCACCACCACTGCCACCCCCGAGTCCATCAATGATGCCACCTGGCCGATCCATCTCGTTGGAGGTCTTCCTCTTTTTCTCTGACCCTCCACCCTACCCAGCATGACATCCTTCTCCAACGATTGTTTCCTCCGGACTACATGTCCAAAGTAGGCGAGACGAAGCTTAGCCATCCTGGCCTCCAAGGAGCACTCTGGCTGCACTTCTTCCAAAACAGATCTATTGGTTCTTTTGGCAGTCCATGGCACCCTCAGTATTCTCCTCCAACACCACAACTCAAAGGCATCAATTCTTCTACGATCCTCTTTATTCACTGTCCAGCTTTCGCATCCATATGAGGCTATTGAAAACACAATGGCCTGGGTCAGGCGCACCCTAGTCCTCAAGCTGACATCTCTGATCTTCAATACTTTAAAAAGTTCCTGTGCAGCAGATTTGCCCAGTGCAATACGTCGTCTGATCTCTTGACTGCTACTTCCGCGAGTGTTGATAGTTGATCCAAGAAGAATGAAGTCCTTGACAACTTCAATCCTTTCTCCATTGATAAGAATGTTGTTTATTGGTCCAGTGGTGAGGATTTTTGTTTGCTTGACATTGAGATGCAATCCATATCGAAGGCTGTGCTCTTTAATCTTCATAAGTAAATGTTTCAAGTCCTCTTCACTCTCAGCGATCAAGGTTGTATCATCTGCATATTGTTGTTGTTAGGTACTCTAAAGTCAGGTCTTACTCATAGTGACTCTATGTACACACTGTCTGGTCCTGTGTCATTCTCACAATGTTTACTGTACTTGTGTCCATTGCTGCTGCTACTGTGTTAATACATCTTGTTAAGGGTCTTCCTCTTTTTCTCTGACTCTCCACCTTACCAAGCATGATGTTCTTCTCCAGGGAATGGTTTCTCCTGATAACATGTCTGAAAGATGAGAGATAAAGTAACACCATCCTAGATGCTAAAGCTAATTCTGACTGTACTTCTGCCAAGACAGATTTGTTTGTTCTTCTGGCAGTCAATGATACTTTCAATATTCTTCTTTACTGGCAGTGTTCCGTTGCTGTTCATAAGGTTTTCAGTGGCTAACCATTCAGAAGTAATCTGCCTCTCCTTCTTCCTAGTCTGCAAGCTCCACTGAAACCTGTCCAAGCTGGGTGGCCAGTCTGGTATTTAAAATACTGGTGGCATACTTTCAGCATCACAACAACACACAATCTACCACAATAAAACAAACAGATGAATGGTGGCTTCAATTTACACCATGTCTGAGCAGTTTTGGCCATGAGTCATAATTAATTTAATGACACTTAACAACAACACAACAAAAGCAGTTTTGACATCTGGAGGGATTCAAATTGTGATTCTGTTCAATGATTTTTTAATTTTGGAAACAGAAACAAATCTGAAGGTACAACATCAGGACTGTAGGGTGGATGAGGTGAGATCTCACAGCGAAATTTTTATAGGATTGTCCTTGCTACCCTTGAAGAATGATAAAGTGCATTGTTATGATGGAAAAATATTCTTTAACATAACCTTCTTAGCCTTGTTTTCACCAACGAAGTTTTCTTAAAATTTCTTCATAATAAGCCTTTTGATGATCTTTTGATAAAATCTATCAAGATTATTTCTGATAAGTAAGTGTCCTTGAGTTGATTCTGACTCATAGTGACCCTACATAGGGTTTCTGAGAAGCAGCTGGTGAGTGTGAACCACCAACATTATGGCTCAACCAACCATGAAATACAGTACTTATTCTACTCTTGTTGTTGTTAAGGGCCGTTGAGTCGGTTCCGACCCATAGCGATCCTGTACAGGGTTTCCGAGGGTGTAAATCCTTATGGGAGTAGAAAGCCTCATCTTTCTCCCGCGGAGCGGCTGGTAATTTCGAACCGCTGACCTCAAGGTTCGCAGCTCAATTCGTAACCACTACTCTACCAGAGCTCCTTTATTCTACTCTAGTACTCCTTTAAAATCTTACAAAATAGTAGCTATGACCTCACCTCCCTGCCTTGAATTTAACTGGCTAAGAAGACACCCTTGAAAGTCATTGCTTCGAATGGCCCATATTTTGAAGGCAGATATTGTGTAGCACTGTAAGATAAGCACTGTACTGCTAAGTGCAAGATGGGTTATTTAAACCCACCAACTAAACCTGAGAAACTCTATACAGAGTTGCTATGAGTAGGAAACGAATAGATGGCACTTAACAACAACAGCAAGACTAAGATTACAAGAGTATTATTGAGAGAACTAATCAGCACCCTTCCATTAATGGCAGAGAAATATTTAAATATATTTTGTTTGGAATAAACCTGCATTTGTTTTGAACAGGAACCCTAGTAACAATGCTTTTTTGACTTGTCCTTGTATAATTGTTTTTAGGTGCCTTTGAATGGGGTCTGACTCATACCAACCCTGTACAGGGTTTCTGAGGTTGTAAACCTTCATGGGGACCAGAAAGTCTCATCATTCTCCTATGGAGCTGCTGGTGGGTTTAAACTGCTGACCTTATGGTTAGCAGTCCGGTGCTTATGCTACAGAGACACCAGTGCTACTGCCCTTATATTGTTGTTGTGAAGTGCTGTCAAGTTGGTTCTAACTCATAGCTACCCTGTATAAGGTTTCTGAGGACTGATTGGTGGATTTGAACCACCAACCTTTAGATTAGCAGTTCACTACTTATCCTATCCTGCCCTTGTATAGTGGCTGGTATATTATTAGAATTTTGAAACATGAAGTGATCCAGACTCAGAACAGAATTTATCTGAGCAATTTATAAATCTTTGTAACATCATTTTACAAAAAAAATTAAAATAATTTATTCAAAATTTAAATGTGGGAAATGGATTTTGAAGCACAGGGAATTGGATTTAAAACAAGGAATACATACATGATGGGATAAATTCCCACCTCTTTGTCTGGAACAGCATAATTATATATTTCTTTTAGCTCTTCTCTCATATAATTATATATACATTCACATCTTCCAATCTGGTTTTGTTGGGTTTTTTTCACCATATTATCTTTAGTTTTTTGGTTTTTTTCCCTCTCTCTCTTTTTTTCTTTTCTACTAGTTAATATTTAATCTTTTTATTTGTTGCTTGAATGACTACTTTTAAGCTAAGCTGTGTCTTCAGGGTTTCAGTATCTTTATAATGTATCAAATGTAATGTGATTTTCTATTTATGTCAATTTTATTTTTCTTTATATTCTCATTGTTACTGTTAAGTGCCGTTGAGTTAGTTCCAAGTAATAGCAAACCTGTGTAGGGCTTCCAAGGAGCAACCAGTGTGTTTAACCACAGACCTTGCAGTTCATACGAACTTTGTAGTCCAGCACATTATCTTGCAGTGCCACACCAGGATTATATAAAGGCATTAATTAGTCTGTATGCTTGTAACTGTGTGCACTGTGGAGCTACATAGAACTTTATAACTTATTTGAACTATCTCAAACCAGACAGATAAATGACTGAATGTATAGATGTATGATAGATGAAGATAGATAGATGTACTGCCGTCAAGACAACTTAAACCTATGGATACACAAGGGGCAGTAGAATAAAACTCTGCTCAATCCTACCTCATTCTTCACAATTGCTGGCATATTTGAGTCCCTCTTTGTAGCTAACTTGCAACATATCTCAGTAAGGGTTACCTTTGCTCACCCTCTACTTCACCAAACATGATATCTTCCTCCAGTGGTTGATCTCTCCTTACGATCTGGTTTTGAGTTGGACAATATTCCTTTTGATCCATAGTGTTTGGAAGTAGATGACCAGTTCTTATTTTTCTGTCATAGTCTAGAAGTTATGCTGAAACCTAACCACTGTGGATGACCTTGTTGGAATTTGAAATACCAGTAGCATAGCTTCCAGTGTCAGAGCAACACTAAGGTATGACAGTTATATGGGTGGTGGTTCAATTTACATGGTGGTGGTTCAACTTAGAGCAACCTTTTATAAGGTTTCTGAGGCTGTAAATCTTTACTGTAGCAGAAAGCCTCATCTCTCGCCCACAGAGAGAGGGTGGACTCGAACAGCTGACCTTACAGCAACCCAACATGTAACAGTACCAGGACCCTTTTCAATTAATAGCATCTCTAGTGTAGTGGTTACGAATCAGGCTGTGAACAGCAAGGTCATCAGTTTGAAACTACCAGCTATTCTGCAGGAGAAAGATGAGGCTTTCTGCTCCTGTAAAGATTTACAGCCTCGGAAACCCTGTACAGGGTCATTATGAGTCAGAACCGACTTCACCACACATAACAACACCAACAACTATATTTTAATAGTGTTAATGTAATAACACTTTGCTTCTATAGCTATATCAGTAAAGTTGGTAATAAGTCTCCTCTTTTTAGTACATGCCCCATTACTAGTGCATCAAGTTGTTTTTTATTCTTTCAATTCTTAGAGGTCTCCAAGCTGTCAAATAATTAAATCTCACAAAATTATAGAAAATATGCAACAACAAGACAATGTAGTGATTAAAATATGAAACCATGGTTTAAAAAATATATAATCTGAGAGAAACTAATAAAATGAAAATATTTATTAAGAGCTTTAAGCATGGATAAACTTTGTGAATGAAAAAAATGAAAAAGCTCACAAGTTCTGTTGCTATTCAATATTACTACTTACCACCAACTGAATTTTTTGTTTGGACTCTTTATCTCCATCACTCAACCTGTTCCCTATGTGATTATGCAACAACCTCTAACTTTCAGATGATCAGTTTTGCATTTAATACCATTACTAGATCTAATCTTTTTTTCTACTTCTTACCTAGCCTTGGTGTTGCTTGTGTGCCTTGGAGTCGATTCTCATTCATAGCAAACTTCCATAGGCCTTCTGAGGCTGTAAATCTTTAGAGTGGCAAAAAGTGTCATCTTTCTCCTGCGGAACTGCTGGTACTTTCGAACTGCTGACCTTGAGGTTAGCAGCATGACTTGTAACCACTATGTTACCAGAGCTCCTTTACATATCCTTGTTGTTGTTGTTGTTATGTGCCGTGGAGTCGGTTCCGACTCATAGCGACCCTGTGCAGGGTTTCCGAGGCTGTCAGTCTTTACGGGAGCAGAAAGCCTCATCTTTCTCCCGCAGAGACTGGTAGTTTCGAACTGCTGACCTTGCGGCTCGCTACATACCCTTAGTGCTATCCAAAACATTTGCCTTACATTCTCCTTGTTTGGAAAATATAGTTAACCTTTATAGAGTATTTACTTTGCACCAGATAATGTGCCAAGCATTTTATATGTGTTAGTTACTTAATTCTCAAAGAGAGTTAGATATTATTCCTATTTTGTTAATGAAGAAATTGAGACATCATGTAATTAAGCAGCATTCCTAGGAATATGCTGCTTTTAAGTATCAATCTAGAGGTTAAGTGCAGGCAATCTGTTTACCTGTAAAAGAAGATACAATTTCAGTGTTTCCTCATGGCAATATATTGAGGGCTGTATTCATGAACATAATACTCCTCTGGTAGAAAATGTCCCTATTTTCTTGTCTGCCTTGACAGAAGAGAGTAAAAATAAGGGGAAATTTCAGTTCCTTTAAAAATAAAGTACAATTGCATACTCATGTTAGTTTCCCATCATATAATATATATGTAGTAACTAGCCCTTACAATAAGCCCTTTCAGTTAAACGTTATTTTCATCTCCTTTTTGCAGGTGAAGAAACTGAGGCAGTGAAAGATGAAGAGCTCTGCTCCATAAAATATATACACAGTGGTAAAAGAACCCAAGCTCAAGAGCATGTCCTCAGCCACCACTCTTTGCCTGTCTTGGTGATAATGAGGCTGTACTCATTTTCTTGTCCTGTGAGTCAGCCAGATAAACTTTTTGATCATAAACTCCAAATTAGTAATTTATGAATGTGTAATTTAGTCTTAGATTGTAGACTCATTTCTCACAAGTAGGCCGTCAGGAATTACAAGATGTCTGTGGGCATACCATAGAGCAATTTAAAAATTCTGACCATCTCTTTAGTTAGGAAATATGGATTTAAGAAAACTAATTCTCTTCGATCTTTGTCAATCAACATTGATACTGACGGGCTGAATAAATATGTTAAATTACCATTTTTATAAGCAATATAAAAGTGATTGTTAACAGCTTGGAAAAGTCAAACAATCACTGCAGTGGTAGTGACTGCCCATATGGGTTTGATTTAGAATTGAGTAACACCATTTCAGTGACACCACACATAGACACCAAAGCCATGCTACTGAAAGAATACACAGCTTGTGTGTTGACAGATGGTTCTGTTATCATCTGTGCCCTTAAACCATGTGCTTATTTCTGGCTTCACATTACACTTTTGCAAAGTTCATTTTAACTGAGGAAAGACAAATAACAAAAGATGTTCTATTCAATTTCATTTTTCCCCCCTTACACTGGCATTTTTATTTGTACCTGATATAAATGATATCCATGCTCCTAGGTATACTGTGGGGTCCTGGTGTGGTGCTGTGGGCTGATGTGTCAGACTGCAAAGTCTTTTGAACTGCAAGGTTGGTGGTTCAAGCTCACCAGCTGCTTCTTGGAAACCCTTTACAGGGTTTCTATGGGTCAGAATCAACTCAATGGCACTTAACAACAGCAACAAGGTATTCGGTAGAATACTGTGGTGGTTCTGTGGAATAAGCACAGGTCTGCTAACTACAAGACTGACTATTCAAACCCAACAATTGCTACTTGAAAATCCTATACAGGGTCACTATGAGTAGGAACTCAGTAAACTGCAACAGGTAAAATATAGTGAATTTGAAATGTTTTATCAATTCTTTGATTTCAAAAGCAAATCAGATATTGCTTTTCTCAAAGACCTATAAAAATAATTTTTTTCATAAAGCTGTGATTTACTATAAAATCAAATTATTTTAAATTACATTTAGAAAACCATGAAACATTTTCTTTAAAAAAAACACACAACAAAACATGTTTTATTTAAGCAATGATCTAGGACCAATTTTTTTCAAGATATTAAAATATACATTTGAAAAATATATTTGAGTACATTATTTTAAATATATATTTTCCAACTATTGTGAACTACAAAGATTAACACATTGTTGTAGTTAGGTGCTGTCAAGTCAGTTCAGGCTCGTAACAAGTCTATGTACAACAGAAAATAAATATGCTGGCTCCTGAGCCATTTTCACAGTCATTTGGGCCTATTACTGCTGTCACTACATCAATCCATCTCCTTGGGGGTCTTGCTCTGTTTCACCTACCCTCCACTCGACCAAGCATGATGTCCTTCTCCAGGGACTGGTCTCTTCTAAAAACATGTCCAATGTATGAGAGACAAACTCTCAGCCTCCTGACTTCTAAGGAACATTCTGGCTGTACTTTTTCCAACCCAGATGTGTTTGTTCTTCTGGTAGTCTATAGTACTTTTAAGATTCTTCTCCAATACCATAATTCAAATGCATTAACTCTACCATGATCTTCCTTAGTCATTGTCTAACTTTCACATAGATATGAGGCTATTGAAAATACCATTGCTTGGGTCAGGTACACCTTAATTCTCAAATTGATATCTCTCCTCCTGAACACTTAAAAAACTTTTTTTTAAATTTTTTTGTAGATTTGTCTACTGCAATATGTCATTTGATTTTTGACTGCTGCTTCAATGAGTGTTGATTTTGGATCCAAGCAAAATGAAGTCTTTTTGCTTTATTTTGCGTCAATCTTTCCTTCATTCATCACGATGTTATTGTCAAATTATGAGGATCTTTGTTTTCTTTATATTCATGTGCATTGTATACTGAAGAATATAGTCTTTGACATTCATTAGTAAGTATTTTAAGTCCTTTTCACTTCCACCAAACAAGGTTGTATCATATGCATATTCCAGCTTGTTAATGAATCTTCCTCCAATCCCGATGTCAAGTTTTTCTCCATATAATCCAGCCTCTCAGAGTATTTGCTCAGATTATTTGAAACTGTATGGTGAAAGAATACAACCCTGGCCAACACCATTCCTGATTTTAAACCATTCTCTACCCCTTGTTCTGTTCTAACAGCTGCTTCTTGGTCTATGCACATGTTTCTCATGAGAATAATGATACATTCTGGAATTCCCATTATTCATAATGCTATTTATAATTTGTCATGGTCCCCAAAGTCTTAAGTTGTTGCATAGTCAGTAAAGTACAGGTAAAACATATTTCTTATAATCTTTACTTTAGGTCAAGATCCATCTGCCATCAGTAATTATATACCTCATTCCATGTTCTCTCTGAATCTGTCATGAATTTCTGGTTACTCCCTATCCATTTACTGTTGCATTCAGTTTTGAATTATCTATAGCAAAATTTTGCTGGTATAGGATATTGATTATAATTTTTGATGATTTCAGCATTCCATAAGGTCACCTCTCTTTGGAGTGTACACACATATGGATCTCTTCCAATCAATTGGCCACATAGTTTTCTTCCAAATTTCTTGGCATATATGAGTGGGCACTTCCAGTGCCACATTAGTTTTTTTGAAATATTTCAGTTTGTACTCTGTCAATTCCTGGAGCTTTTATTTTTGCCAGTAGCTTCAGTGTAGTTTAGACTTCTTCCTTCAGTACCACTGCTTCTTGATCATATGTTACCTCTTGAAAGGGTTTAACATCAACCATTTTTAGCTCTAGTTCTTCACACATCTTGTTATAATACTTGACTTTGTCTTCTTGAGCTGCCCTTTGAAATTTTCTGCTGAGCTCTTTAATTTCCTCATTTCTTCCAGTTGTTCTATCTTCCCTACTCTTGAGAGCAAGTTTCAGAGTATCTCCTGATACCCATTTTGATATTTTCTGAATTTGCTGTGTTTTGTTTTTTTAAATAACCTTTTGCTTTCTTAAAGTATAATGATATTTATGTCATTCCACAACTCTTTTGGCCTTTGATAATTACTACCTAACACATCAAATCTGTTCTTGAGATGGTCTCTAAATTTAGGTGGATATATTCCAAGTCATAGTTTTACTCTTGTGAATTTATTTTCATTTTCTTTAGCTTCATACAAAACTTACATAATGAACAAGTTGATTGTCCCACAGTCAGCCCCTGACCTTGTTTTGGCTGATGATATGTAGTGTTTCTACTGTCTCTTTGCACAGAAATGTTGTTAGATGCCATCAAGTTGGTACCAACTCATAGTGACCCTATGCACAGCAGAACGAAGCACTGCCCAATCCTGGGCCAACCTCACTACAGTTGCCACACTTGAGTCCATTGATGCTGCCACTTGACCAATCCATCTCATTGGGGTTCTTCCTTTTTTCTCTGACCCTCGACCTTACCAAACATGATATCCTTCTCCAGCGACTGTTCTCTGCTGACAATATGTCCAAAGTATGAGAGTTGAAGTTTGGTCATCTTGGCTTCCAAGGAGCACTCTGGCTGCACTTCTTCCAAAACAGATCTATTGGTTCTTTTGGCAGCCCATGGCACTTTCAATATTCTCCTCCAACACAATAACTCAAAAGCATCAATTCTTCTATGGTCTTCTTTACTTACTGTCCAGCTTTCGCATCCATATGAGGTTATTGAAAATACCATGGCTTGGGTCAGGCACACCTTATTCTTCAAGCTGACATCTTTGCTCTTCAACACTTTAAAAAGGTCTTGTGCAACAGATTTGCCTAAAGCAATACTTCGTGTGATATCTTGACTGATGCTTCCGTGAATCTTGATAGTTGATCTAAGAAGAATGAAGTCCTTGATAATTTCAATCTTTTCTCCTTTGATAACAATGTTGTTTATTGGTCCAGTGGTGAGGATTTTTGTTTTCTTTACATTGAGATGTAATCCATACTGAAGGCTATGCTCTTTGATCTTCATCAGTAAAGGTTTTAATTCTTCTTCACTTTCAGCAAACAAGGTTGTATCATCTGCATATCACCAATTGTTAATGAGTCGTCCTCCAATCCTGATGCCACATTTTTCTTCATATAACCTAGCATCTTGGATTATTTGCTCAGCATACAGGTTGAATAAGTATAGTGAAAGAATATAACTTTGGCACACACCCCTTTCTTAATTTTAAAACATTCAGTATTCACATGTTCTGTTTGAACAACTTCATCTTGGTCCAGGTACAGCTTCCTCATGAGCACAATTAAGTGTTCTGGAATACTCATACTTCACAATGCTGTCCATAGCTTGTCATTATCCACACAATTGAAAACCTTTGTGTAGTCAATAAAGCACAGGTAAATATCTTTCTGCTATTCTCTGCTTTCAGCCAAGATCCATCAGACATCAGCAATGATATCTCCTCTTCTGAATCCAGCTTGAACCTCTAGAAGTTCTCTGTTAATGTATGCTTGCAGCCATTTCTGTATTACCTTTAGTAAAACTTTACTCGCATGGGATATCAAAGAGTTTGTTCACTTATTTCCACATTCCATTGGGTCACCTCTCTTTGGAATGGGCACAAATATGGATCTCTTGAATCTTGAATATTCTATCTGGTGTGGACCATGTAGATAGTCAGGTTTTTGTTGTTTTAGAAAGGTATTTGAAATGAAAAAGTCATTGATCTTGCAAAGTTCTAACATGCTATTTCCAGCATTATTTCTATCACCCAAGTCTTATTTTCTATTAATCCTTCCTCTTTTTTTTTTTTTTTTAGAAACTTTGAACTCTATTCATCAGTAAATATCAATATAAACACTAATAATACTTCAATTAGTAATGTACAATAATTACTAGTGTCACATTCACTCATTACAGAAAAAAAAAACCCAATTGAAGGAATAACAAAAGCCCCCATGGTGCACAGGGTTGGTTTGGGCTGCTAGCATTAAGGCCTAGTATTTGAACCCACTTGCTGCTCCATGAGTAAAAGATGAAATAGTCTGCTTCCACAAAAATTTACCTTCTCAGAAATCATATTATTGGGCAGTTCTACTCCATCCTATATGGTCACTAGGAACAAGCTTAAAGGCATTGGGTTTGGATTTTTGAAGTGTCGAGAACTGGCACAGGGGAGTTTGGTTCACGAAGTTGGGAAGAGAGACACATAGACACCCTGGAACTAGGGCAGATGCGTAACCGGCACCAGATTGATCCTGCATTGTAAACATTTTGGCTGTGCATGCCATTTGCACACCTTGCCAACTGCAATGCCTGCCCGTACTGCAAGCTGCAATGCATGTGGGCTTCGGTCTGAGCCCAGTTTTATTTCAGGGAGGAGCTTTACACAAAGGAAGGCGGGGTTTATTAAGACGGGGTACAGAAGTGAAATGTGATTAACTGTTCAACACAGGACACAAGGATTTACAGGTACAAATTCTAAAACATACATCACAAATTGTCTTGATAAACTAACATCCTTAATTTTCCAGAAAGCAAATTATTATATGGTACTTTTCAGGTTCGAATCCCAGGTCAGCAACTCGGTTTCTCCAGGCTAATTAACATACCTATAGCACCTAATCTCGAATGGGAACAGGTGAAAAGGATTGAAAGGAGTCCCCGCTGTGTCGGCTGTCTGGCTGAGATTTGCAAGAGAAAGCAAGACGCCTAGCTTAGTGGTTTTGTACCTGGGGGCTATCTGAGAAGGCAGACACCTATTATTCTTAGGACAAAACCCTGGACTTCGCCAATCCACTTTGGGTGAATTCCTCGGGGGAAACTTGTTTTTGGAACTTTTTACAGTCTCAGCTTTATGAGCAGTTTAATATTTGTCCATGGGTATCAAGGGCTCATGTATTAAGTTAATATCAAAAAGAACTAAATAATTTGATAAAGAACAGTTTGGACGAGCGTGCCCAATGGCCAGAGTCTGTTCCTCAGATAGATTTGTTCCCAGAACACCTTGTTGTTGTGTTGTTAAGTGCCATCGAGTCGGGTCCGACCCATAGCGACCCTGTACAGGGTTTCCGAGGGTGTAAATCTTTACGGGAGTAGAAAGCCTCATCTTTCTCCCGCAGAGCAGCTGGTAGTTTCGAACCGCTGACCTTAAGGTTCGCAGCCCGATTCGTAACCACTACGCTACCAGAGCTCCTTAAGCACTGCCAATACAGTGGAGACAGTGAGAGAGGCACATTAGGAAACCATTTTCTCAGAGACTACAGTTACAGGGGTTCAAAGCATAGAGTGAATTAATAGGGCTAAAGAGAATTATACAGAGCTGGCCCCACAGTGAGTTTGTAAAAGCCAATGAACCCGGGACATCCTGAGGTTACTTCCTTGAGCCCACAGGGTCTCTGGCCAGCAAGTCTGAGTGCAGCCACATGCTGGATTTTCGTCCATGACACTGGTCCTCAACACCCCAATAACTGCAGTCTGCAACATTGAAGGAGTAATATTTTTATAATTCATAAAATAATTATCTTTATTTTCAGATAACTACTATTTTGGAAAACAACCAACTAGATTCATCAAAAGCAGAAATCAAAATATCAAAAGTGTCTATGTGAAATACCTAAAGAGCCCTGGTTACATAGTGGGTTACAAGTTAAACTGTTAACCACAGGGTTGGTTGGTTGTTGGAATCCATCAGCCTTTTTGTAGGAGGAATATAGTCTTTGCGCTCTGTAGAGATTCACAGCCTTGGAAATCCTATACAAATTTACTATGATGTGGACCATCTCAAAGGCACACAACAACAATATGTGAAATATCTAAGGATTGATTTCCTTTTTAAAGCAAGTAGTTATGTTTCTGTAATATTTTAATGACCAATCTGTTTGTCTAAGCACTTTTCCTTTAAGCTTTATTGAACCTTAAACCCTCTAACACAACATTCATATAAAATAGCAACTTCTATAGGATTCCTAGTGTGTCCTTTTAGGTTAAGCACTAGACTGTTAACCACAAAATCAGTGGTTCAAACCCACTTATCTTTGGAAAACCTATATAGGGTTGCTATGAGTCAGAATCAACTAGACTGCACTTAGCAGAAATAAGACCAACATTGAATGTAGCTGTATTATCCATCTACCACACACATGCATTCTTTATTCTCAAAATATTTTGTTATGCTAGTACTATTTGTGTTGCTTAATACATCACAAAATTTTGTTTAAGTGCATAAATCTACAGCAATGTGCATTCTATGTCTTACAAAAGACAACCTAGAAAGTCTGGCTTAATTCTCATTATATATAAACTCCAGACTAACTTAATTTTTGCCATTACAATAAACATCTGTGAGAGTGTAAGAGAGCCTGAAATCAGAGAACTTGGTGCTCTAAGTAGAGCAGACTGAAAGTGGAATATTAAGTCCATTTTAAAGTCTTGACATGAGTCTAGAATCCAGGTTGAATTTCAAAAGTTGTCTTTCCTAAAAGTAGTTCCTCTAACACTGAAGCAGACTTAACCATATTCCCTAAAGAAAACGTTCCTTTTCTCTGAGATCTGGCAAGTGTAGGATATTATAATCTATTCCCAAAGGGAGTTTTCACTATGGTCAAGCAGATTTAAGATGTGATCACTTATATCCAAAGGGTCTTCATGCACAATATTATTTATGTATCTTTATAATCTCCCCCACCCCCATAACAGACAAGGTTCAGAAAGTAATTTGACTGAGAGATTATCAGATAAACCTGACTTGCTACCATCTGGTGATCCTCCTGTTATAAACACGTATATTCTACCAACAATTTAACCTCAGTTGTTTGTTATTTAGCTAACCCTGTCAAATTCTAATTTCTAGATATCATGCCTTTGTATCCTCATATTATGCTTTTGTTAATTATGATTTTGTAACTTTTAGTTTATATTCTAAGTATGTCACCAGAGTCACTCTGAAGGAGTTGCCAACGCCACACCTGTTGTAACAAAGGAAGGACTTTTATTGTGTTGGCATGTGGCTCAGTGGATTCGTATCTAGAGACAGAGCCCAGACTTCCCTGTTTGAGAGTATTTTATAGGGAATGGAGGGTGCATGTGTGAGTCTGTTTGGGGTTGGTAAATAGGGGCCAACAGCAAGACAGAGCTACCTGGTATTGGCAGGTTCAAACACACAGCCGGGAAGAATGTGTGAGCATTCACATGAGCAGTTGCAGAAGCTGAAGCAGGTAAACATTAGCTCAGGGCTTTATGCCCTCCTGGAGGTGGGTCAGGAACAGGAGATTAACCTGGGTAATCACATGAGACTGAGGTAGTCTGTTGCTGGAATGTGAACTCTGCTCCAGAAATGAGGTGTGAGCCTGGGGTACATGGGGCCAGTATGTATTTCCACAGGCCTGCCTGCCTCAAGTATACAAAAATATATTTTTCCTCATTGTCCTATGAAGCATCCATGTTTATTCTGTGAATTTGGATGTTTTCCCAATATAGATCATCTTTATTCTCTCAAAACACTCTGATGATTTTGTTTTAAGCAGATGCTGAGATTTGTTTTTTTAATGACAATAAATTTGTAGGTTTCAATTCTGTGCCATGAATCAAATGACTTCACTCCTTTAATTCCCATCAATAAACAGAAGATAATAACAGTGTTTCTCCCTTATGTCTGCTTAAACTATTACAAATAATAATATGGAAAATGCTTGACATATATAGCAAGAGTTCAAGAAAAATAAATGTTATCATGACAAAATTAAAACACTAAAATTCTTAGAAGAAATCATAGGAGTAATCAATCAGTCAGTATCATTATGAGTTGGAATAGAATCAATGGTATTTAACAACAACAACAATTTTGGATGATGGATTCTTATATATGACATAAGATAAGGAATTTGTCTGGACATGTCCATAATGATTTACCAAATCTAGTAATCCTGTAACATTTTATAACGTGCATGTTTGAATCTTGGTCCTTTATCTACTTTTGTAATCTCACCTACAGCAGTGAAAAATTAATATATCACCAATCATGAACTTATGATGATTTTTTTGTTGTTGTTACCTACAGTGTATAATGATAGTAGGAAAAGGACAGTCATCCAGATGGAGAAAAGCATCAACATGGACTTTGGATTTGGTACATGTTGATGCTTTCCTCCATCTGGATGCCTGTCCTTGCTATGGCCTTTGTCCTGATTGTTATTGTTGTTAAATGCCATCGAGCTGGTTCTAACCCATAATGACCCTATATAGTGTTTCCCGGCGGTGGCTGGTGAGCTTGAACCACCTACCTTGGTTCAAACTGACTTTGCAGTCCAGAGCATTAACCCACAGTGCCACACAAGGACTCCTTGTCCTGATTAAGGTTTAACAAAAAAATATCTATAGAATATTTTTGAATTTATGGTCTTTTCCCCAAACATATATATCACAAGATGACTGAATTGTACAATCAAAAAGTTGAAGCATCAAAGTTTATGCATTATACATATATAGTTGTTGAGTGCCATCGAGTAGGTTCTGACCCATACCAGCCCTGTATAGGATTTCCTAGGAGCAGCTGGTGAGTTTCAGCCACCGACTTTGAGACTCAAACTGATGTTTCAATTTTTACTTGCACAATTCAGTGGCACTGTAGGATAAACATTGGGCTGCTAACCAACCTGAGGTTGGACATTCAAATCTAGCAGTCACTTCTTGGAAATCCTGGATAGGGTTGCTATGAGTCAGAATCAAACTTATTATATCTATCTATCTATCTATCTATCTATCTATCTATCTATCTATCTACCTATCTATCTATCTACCTACCTAGAAAGAGAGAGAATCCTGGTGTGGCACCTTAGGGCAAACTCATGACCTCAAGGTTGGTTTGAACCACAGGGTCAACAGTTTAAACTCCCTAGCCACTCCTCAGAAACCCTTGCTATGAGTCAGAACTGACTTGACGGCACTTTATAACAACAAAAATATATGTGTGTTTGTATATATATATATGTATATATGTGT
>NW_006408705.1:6385088-6394341 GCF_000296735.1 Chrysochloris asiatica
AACAACAACAACAAATATATATTTATATATATATATAGATAGAGAGAGAGAGAATGAATCCTGGTGTGGCGCTGCGCGTTAATGCTCTGGACTGCATTGTTATTGGGTTTTCCAGTAAACAGCTCAAGATCCCCTTGAATTCATAACAAAATTGTGAACAAATGACTGCAAGTTTTGTAAGAAAATGGAATTATTTCCCTTAAAATGCCCACCCGGAGTTTCACTGTCAAAATCCTGATCAAATCCTATTGGGCATAATAGAAATTACAAACAGAATGAACAGAAGCAGAATTTCAGATGGAGAGAAAAACATAAATAATAGTTAAACTTATTAAGGAGTCATGTGAAGTCCCAAAACATAGTTTCACAATTCTAGAGTATGTATCTTATAGATTTCCTTCCAGAGTCCATGGAGTAGAGTGGGCTAAATACCCTTTTTTTTTTTTTTTCACCTACGAGTTTATGAGCCAACCAAGATCCCACCAGATAAGTAACTTTGAATCCCAAGGACTACCTAAAGGAGTTGAAAGGTGACATCAAGAACATCGCTGTTGTTAAGTGCTATTGGGTTGGTTCTGACTCATAGTGTTTCCATGTCCTATCTAGTGTTTCCATGGAGTGACTGCTGGATTTGAACAGTCAGCCTTTTGGTTAGCAGCGCAATGTTTATCTAACAGTGCCATACCAGGAGTCAAAGAACATTATACACGCCATTTCAAAGATAAGAGAGAAAAAGAACAAAATGGATTTTAGAAGAGACTCTAAAATGTACTCTTGAAGATAAAGTAAGTGAAAAGGAGCCCTGGCAGCATAGTGAATTATGAGCTGGGCTTTTAATTACAAGTTCAGCACTTTGAATTTGCCAGTCACTCTGCAGGAGTAAAATGAGGCTTTCTGCTCCTGTTCCCATAAAGACTTATGGCCTCAGACCCTATACAAAGTTGTTGAGAGTCAGAACCAATTCTACAGCCCACAACCACCACCATCAAAGCAACTGGAAGAAATGATGAAGTAAAAGAGTTGAAGAGAAAATTTCAAAGGGCAGCTCACTCATGAAGATATAGTAAAGCATTACAATGAAATGTACAAGGACCTGGAGATAGAAAGCCTAAAGGAAGGTGCATGCTCCATGTTTTTCAAGCTAATGAAAGAATGGAGGAAAACATTCAAGCTTCAAGTTCCAATACTGAAAGCTCTTACAGGCAAAATATTGAATGATGCAGGAAATGTCATAAAAAGACAGAAGGAAATCAGGATCACTGTAAAAAAAGAGTTGACTGATACATTTCAAGAGGTATTATATAATCAAAAACAGATGGTATTGAAGGAAGAAATCCAAGATGTACTGAAGACATTGTTGAAATACAAGGCTCCAATAGTTGGCAGAATAGAAATTGAAATTTTTCAACAAACTGATGCAGTGTTGGAGGTGTTCATTCATCTATGCCAATAAGTTTGGAAGACTGCTGCCTGGTCAATGGATGAATGAGGTTGCTATTTGTGTCCATTCTAAAGAAAGGTGGCCTAACAAAATGTGAAAATCAAGCAATATCATGAATATCATATGCTAGTAAAATTTTATTAAAGATAATACAAAAATGATTGCAGCAGTACATGGACAGAAAGCTAAAAGATATTTCAACTGGATTCAGGAAAGGACATGGATTGAGGGATATCAATGCTGCGACATCAGATGGATATTAGCTGAAAGCAGAGAATACCATAAAGTCATTTACTTATTATGCTTTATTGACTATGTAAATACATTCAACTGAGAAAATCATAACAAACTATGGATAATATTACAAAGATTGGGAACTCAGAACCCTTAATCATGTTCCTGAGGTACGTGTACATAGATCAAAAGGCAGTATTTCAAACAAAACTAGGGGACACAAAATGACTTAAAATCAGGAAAGTTGTGTGTCAGTATTGTATCCTTTCAACATATTGATTCAATCTGTACGCTGAGAAAATAACTTAAGGAGCTGAATTATATGAAAAAGAATGTGGCATAAGTATTGGAGAAAGATTCATTACCAGCCTATAATATGTAGACAATACAACCTTGCTTGCCAGAAGAAAGATGGCTTAAATTACTGATGAAAATCAAAGACTATAGCCTTCATTATGAATTGCACACATCAATGAATAGAAAATGAAAATCCTCACAACTGTCCTCCAATAAATAGCATCATGATAAGTGAAGAAAAGATTGAAATTGTCAGAGATTTTATTTTGATTGAAATCATAATCACCATGGATGGAAGCCAAAGTCAAGACATCAAATGGTAACTTGCTGCATATGACTTCTTTAAAGTATTAAAGAGAATTAATGAAGCTGAAATCTTTGCAACAGCAGAAAACCTCATCTTTCTCTTGCAGAGTGACTGGTAGAATGATCCAAGCTATGGTATTTGCAATAGTATCATATGCTTATGAAAGTTGAACAATAAATAAGACCATTGAAGAATCAATGCATTTGAATTACGGTTTGGTGAAGATTATTGAAATCATGGAATGTCAGAAGAGCAAACAAATCTGTCTTGCAAGAAGTACAGCAGAATGCTCCTTAGAAGGAGTATGGTGGTGATGGTGGTAGTGCATGCCGTAAAGTCAGTTCTGATTCATAGCCACCCTGATAGGGTTTCCAAGGCTGTAAATCTTTAGTGGAGCAGAAAGTCTCATCTTTCTCCCATGGAATGACTGTTAGTCTGACCTTGAGGTTAGCAGCCCGACCCACAACCACTACACTCCCAGAGCTCCTTAGAAGGAGTATAGTGAAACTTTACTTTTATTTTGGATATGTTGTTTAGAAGGACCACTATCTGGAGAAGAATATCATGCTTGGTAATTGGAAGAGTCCTGGTGTGGAACTAGGGATAAATGTGCTGGACTGCAATGTAGGTTTGAACCACAAGATCGGTGGTTCAAGCTCACCAGCTGTTCCTTGGAAACCCTATACAGAATTGCTATGCGTTGGAACCAATTACATGGCACTCATCAACAACAAATAATTGGAGGACAGGAGACAAAGAGGATAACCCCAAGAGGATGGATTGATACTGTTGCAGCAACAATGATTTCAAAGATATCAACAATTGTAAAGATGGCACAGGACTGGGCAGTGTTTCCTTCTCTTGTGCATCGGGTCACTGTGAATCATAATACATTATATGGCACATGACAACAACAACAGTTGTTTTTGTTGAAAAACTCAATATTTCAAGTAAATAAAGCATTATGAATACTTACAGTAAAATAACCTTGCTAATTTTAAAAATGGAGTTCAAGTGTGATGTTGCAGGGTAAATACTGGATGGTTAACCTAAGATAGGTGGTTCAAACCTACCAGCTGCTTCTTGGAAACTCTGTACCGATTACTATGAATCAGAACTGACTCTATTATACAATAACAGTTATCAAAATAACTTTATTGATATAAACACTCAAAATATTTTTGTTGTTGTTTCTAAGTACTATGTAGTCAGTTTTGAAGCTGCAATCTTTGCAGGATCAGAGAGCCTCATCTTTCTCCTGCAGAGTGGCTAGTGGAATAGAACTACTGACCTTGTGGTTCACAGACCAGTACTTATCCTGTGAAGCCACTATGCTACCCCATAACATATTAGGTGTATCATAAAGTAGATAATGCCAAACTTGAGTTGTTAAGAACTGAAGAAATTTAATAACTGCCCACTGTGAATCTACTTAAGTTTGAAGCATACTGATTTCACTCTTTTTTTTTTTTCTCTTTGTCTGAAAGACTAAAAGAATTCCTACTATGTTCTTGAAGACAGTTTGTCATCTGAAATCTAAAATATTTTGAAAATTGTTTCTACTTCTTCCTTTTACCTTTTACCTTTTTATTCTGTACTACTTATATAATGGCCCAAGATCGGGCACTGTTTTGTTCTGCTGTGTATAAGGTCTCTATGGGTCGGTACCGACTCGATGGCACCTAACAACAACAACAACAGCTTTTATGATAGGTTAGTAAATTTACAGATCTTACCTTTAAAACATATTATTTTTTTGAGTGACTCTTTGACATTGAATTACTCTACTGGTAATATGATGAACCTCTCTCTTTCAATTTAATGGATCCTTGGAGTCATGACAAAACATGTTATTTTGATTAAAACAAAAAACTGCATTGTGAATTTTGTTTACAAAAGTAAAGGATGTGCAAAATTTCATCTTAATATCAGCAATGTCTAAACAAAAACATATGTTGCTGTGATAGTAGAGACAATATTTAAAATTGTTAGCTATCTATAAACTTTGTGGCAGAGAAACATCCAACTTTGGAAAAAGTATTGTTTTTTTATAAATTGTACTTTATCAGCTCATACTTAAAGTAAAATAAAGAGAAAATGAAGAAAAGGAGATGGGAATGATAAGAATTTTTGAATTGTTAACTCTTTGGAATCCTCAATCATTTAAAAACCTTAAAAGGGATCTGATGTCAAAATGATTGACACTTAGTGGAACAAGCAACTAATGGACAGAAGATGAAGAATAAAGGAATAAAGACAAAATGTCTTAATTGGTGCTTTTGTCATGTGATACAGCTTCCTTGTTGGGGTTTTCAGAAGCTGGAGCAAAGGATGAAGTATCCTGTCTAAGTAAGTCCAGAACTGCATAGTCAGAGTACTGACCTAATTAGAGAAAATCTAGTGTCGAAGTCAAAGAGACCAAAAGTAAAACTTTGGTCCTTGGAACTGGAGATAAGATGAAGTAATGGTGTGGACCCAATGTTTGAACTTAGTTGTTGGCTGCCCTTGAGATATTTCTGACTCAAGGTGACCCCATATGCACAACAGAAGTAAATACTGTCCAGTCCTTCACCATTCTCACCTCTGTGGTTGTGTTTGAGCTCATTGTTATAGGCACTGTATCAATCCATCTTGTTGAGGGTCATCTTTTTCTCTGATCCTACAATTTACCTAGTATGACATCCTTCTCCAGAGAATAGTCCCTCCTGGTAACTTGTCCAAATTACATGAGACAGCATCTCACCATCAAAAATTTTGATTGCATTCTTCCAAGACAGATTTATTTGTTCAGTTCAGGGTAGATTTAACATTCTTTGCCAAAACCATAATTCAAATACAGATACAATAAAATTAAAATTGAATTTGTTACAAGCTGACTGTCACAGATTTAGAAGTTCTGTGACTCTCCTTTTGTTCTAATTATTGACTGTTTCAGGGAGGAACATAACTTAAGAATTAGGAGGAAGAAAACATGCAGAAGTAAGATCCTGATGAAGCAGTGGGTATAGAAAACATTTTAACCTTGTCAATGATAGTCACTCTCTTTCATAAAATTATGGGAAAAAAGGAAAGGACATCTGGACACAAGAGAAAATTTTATAAAGTGAATGAAAAAAATAATGGTGATAGAAAGTGAGGCATATAATATTCATATCATATATAGCTCACATGGAACTTAAAGCCAACTAAAACAGCTGATGAATTTTACAACTGTATTTTAGCTATGTGGATTTTGAGTGGGGAAATGAAGAAAGTACTCCTTCCAGGTTTTTGTCTAAGCAATTTAGTGAATACTGATCAAAATTACTAAAATAGGGTTATAGCAACAATCTTTGAATAGTGGTTTGTTAACCTGTGGGAGTTCTAAGATCCTTTAAGACGTCTGTGAAGTCAAAATTATCTTCATAATAATTATAAGGCATTATTTTTCTGTTTTATTATCTTTCTATCATCACTTGGAGTGGACTTTTTTTATTGACTTCATGTCTTGTGGTAGCATCATTGCTGTTAGTCCATAGAATGATAGGTAGCATATATAATTTTGTTTAAGTTTTTTTTTCTTTCAGTTTTATTTTTAATTTCTAATTTAGTGATATAGCTATATTACACATATGCAAAAGATCTTTGGAGTTCTCAATCATTGAAAAAGCTTAGAAGGACTCTGTGACCAAAAATTTTGAGATCCATTGGATTAATTTCAGAAACAAGCAATTGTGAGGGGCTGGGTGCAACTGGGAGGAAGTAATAATAATGTCTGCTATGAAAATGTTATGTTTATTAACTGCATTAAATAAAACATGTATTGTAGTTGTTGTTATTGTTGTTAAGTGCCGTCAGGTCAGTTCTGACCCATAGCCACCCTATTAGGGTTTCTAAGGAACAGCTGGCAGGTTTGAACTTCTGACCGTGAAGTTCAAACTGACCATATGGTCCAGCACGTTATCCAGCAGCATCACACCATTACTCTAACAAAAAGTATAGGAACAATTTAATTTGATGATGACTATTTGGTGACATAGTGGTTACAAATTGGGCTGTGAACCTCAAGGTCAGCAGTTCGAAACTCCCAGCTGTTCCATGGGAGAAAGATGAGGCTTTCTTATCCCATAAAGATTTACAGCCTCGGAAACCCTACATAGGGTCGCTATGAGTCGGAACCAACTCATGGCACATAACAACTCTGGAGTCCTGGTGTGGTGCTATGGGCTAATGCAGTCAGATTGCAAAATCGTTTGAACTGCAAGGTCAGTGGTCCAAGCTCACCAGCTCTCCTTGGAAACCTGAGTACAGTGTCGCTATGGGTCGGAATCGACTCGACAGCACTTCACAACAGCAACAATTTAAATAGTAAAGAGTTCTAGGGAATGCAAAATTTTACTTACACACAGAAATGTGACTAAACTCATTGAAAATATTTAGAAAATGCCTTTATGGTAGATATCAGGGCTTATCTAGCACCAGTAAAAGCAAAGTACAGATGATATGCTTAGTGAAAGCAGCAAAAATAGAAACTCATTAAGCTTGATAAAAATGAGAGATAGAGTATAACTCTAGGGAAGAAGGCACTATGCCTGCAAGACAGTTATGAGCAATACAGAAGGCATAAGGTAAGTAAAAGACACTTATAAATAGAGCAAGTGAAAAGGGTCTTCACTGGACAGACTGGAAAGCTAAGCTTCACTTTCAATGTTCATCTGGAGAAAATAAAGGATTGAATTCTACCTACTGATGATACTGAATGAACAAACATTAATGCCTTAGTTTTTTAACATTAACATGATTCATAAACGGTTGGCTCCTAAGAAAGCAAGAAAGATGAACAATATCTATTAATTTACATAATTTCAATCACTGGAATGCCATGTTCATGTGTTGTTGTGAAATGTGAGCAAGACAGTTCTGACTCGTAGTGGTCCTGTATAGGATTTCTGGGAGCTGCTGATAGGTTTGAACCAATGACCTTGCGGTTAGTAGTCCAGTGCTTATTTTATAGCTCCACACTAGGCCATATGCATATGTTGTTGTTGTTGTTGTTAAGTGCCATCAAGTTGGCTCTGACCCATAGCCACCATTTGAACAACCGGAGGAAACACCACCCAATCCTGCATCTTCCTTACAATTTCTGCTACACTAGAGCCCATTATTGCTGCAACTAAGCCAATCCATCTTGTTGGGAGAACTCCTTTTTTGATGTCTCTCTATTTTAGCAAGCATATTGTCCTACTCCAAGGACTGGCCCCTGCTGAGAATAAATCTGAAATATGAGAAACAAAGTCTGGCCATCCTGGCTTCTAAAGACATTCTGGTTGTACTTCTTCCAACAGAGATTTGTTTGTTCTTCTGGCAGGTTATGGTACTTTTAATATTCTTCTCCAATAATTCAAATGCATCAGTTATTCTACAGTCTTCTTTATGTATGCATATTTATGACCATATACTACACAAAGATGTGCTTTGTGGTCTATAAAAATACCCACATAATGTATGGAAATAGTACTATATAGGAATAAACTTATACTATTTAAATTGTCATTTATCTAAACTGGAATATTATAGTTAAGATGCTAATAATGATCCCTAAGGCAAGAACTAAGAAGCCCTAATGGTACAATGGTTGATGTGCTCAACTTATTATCAAAATATCAGCAATTTAAACTCATCAGTGGCTCCAAGGGAGTAAGACTGGCATTCTATTTTGATTCTATAAAAATTACAGTAGAACACTGTAGAGCCATTCTATGAAAGAATACTTTATGAAGACCAAAGTTGGGAGGAAGAGAGAATGGACAGCTGGTGGTATTTTCTCCTTTGTTAATAAACCCCATATTAATATAGATCTTATGGTTGAAAGTTGCTGATGCTGTTTGAAACATGTAGGTATACTTGAAAGCACTTAAAGGTCATATCCAAATTACTCATCTAAAAGTCATTCTGTTTCAATGCCTCTGAACTTCAACACACACTTTTGCTAATCATGTTGCTGTTGTTATTGTGTGCCATTGAGTCAGTTATGACTCATAGCAACCCTGAACAGGGTTTCCAAGGAGCGGTTGGTGGGTTTGAACTGCCAACCTTGTAGTTAGCAGTTCAATCATAGATGCAGTTTATTCCATGTGTCTTAAGGACATGATGGGAGAAACATCATCCATGTTTTTTTTTCATTTAAAATAAGGTTAAATATAATGTGTGATTTAAATTTGTAGATTACAATCTGAAGTGTAAGTTACTTATATAATTGTTTTGATTAAAGAAATTCCTATTTCATCTAAAATTTTCAATTCATATGTTTTCCTAAAATTTGTTTAATTAATGGATGTTGCATATCTTTTTCCATACTGTTTCCTTTAAATTCTTCCAGTCTCTAATGAACCAGGTGAGTGAACTTAGTTGGCATCTGATTCAAGCTGATGCAATCATTTGTCTAAAATTTGAATTGAATTATGCAAAATATATTTTTAGTTGATGCTCCAATAAACATGAGATCATATATAATTGTAATCAGAGCTAAGTCAAATGTTCACCCCAAACTTAGCAAACTGAAATTATGAGGAAACCAGAACCAATAATTTTACAGATAAGCATCTGCAAGGTGAAATAATGGAAGAAAGCAGAGGGAGAAATAAGCAAGAGCATGGACACCTTGCAGGTCTAACCTACAGGACAGATTTGAGGACAGCTGCTACCCAATGACTTTCTATTGTTGAATTCTGTGATCTAACTCTGTGCTCTTAAAGTAAATTGTCCATCACTTCTGGTAGGTGAAAAGGTTTTGGTTCATTGCAGCACAATGATCCCTGACTAATTTGACCAAGACAATTAACCTTCTGTATAAAACAGTCTTGATTTACATCAAACTTTCTTTGAAAAACAAGCAAATGAACAAAAATAACCATAGCATTAGACTTACCTATCTACTCCATTCTTATAATTACTACAGTTACAACTTTAGGTAGTTTTGTGTGTGATTTTTCTTT
>NW_006408705.1:6394496-6406548 GCF_000296735.1 Chrysochloris asiatica
ATATATAGAAAAGATAAGTAGATTATTTCTTAATAATAAGGAATTACTAGGATTCTTGCATACTTTTTAACCTCGTATTGCAATTCATTTCATCCTTTCTGATTTTCTATTGCTGCAAATTTTATGCTTTAAGATTGTCCAGCTAATGCAGCACTTGCTGGGAAGTTGAGGCATTATCCATGCAGTTTAAATATTTATGAGTAAAAATAAACTATATGCTGAAGGGTGTGCCACGTATGAAAGCTTTAATGGATGTAGTTTAGCCCAAACTGAAACCTGTTTGGGAATCACAACTGCATTTGTTTAATGATACATGAAAATACTACTCTGTACTTGGCATAGCATCAGCAAGTAATTGGAAAGCAGAAAATGCCTAGCTGTAGTTGGTGAGACTTTTACTGCTGGAAGAAAAACTGCTATGATTATAGCAGAAGACTATGTTAGCTAAATAACCATGCTTCTGGGCCTTAAACTCAGGGAATATTATTGCACATATGTCATGACAATGCAGTGCCTGTCTTATTAAGTGTGAGTTTGGTCCCACGTGAGCAGTGGTGAACAAATATTGGATAGCATTGGAACTTGGCAATGACACCTGCAAAACATAGACGTCACCGACAAATGTTGCGTTTACTCTAATTCAGAGGCATATTGGATTCTAATTATATTTTTGAGAAAGAGAGGGAACAGTGGATATACACAGCTTCCAATTAGACACATGAGACAAGGGAAACAGGCACACAGGTAGACAATTCAGGAGCCTTTGTATTTGTTGTATTGGGATACACCCTAGTCACTCCCTTCATATTTTTTTTTTCCTCCTCATTTATTTGAGAAACAATAACAAACAGGCTGAGGGGACCCCAGTGATTTGTTTTGAGTGTATATAGTTTCAAGTCACAGCTGTCTGGATTTTCCATTGCATATTTGTGTATGAAAGGAAAGGGGGAGGCATTAAAGCAAGAAGAAAAGAAGGCCCATACTGCAGTGGCCTGCACACAGGAAATGTCAGCATGGATTTCCTGAGCAGTCTGTATAGCGTTCATCTCCATTGAAACTATTCCAGATCTGGCCAGGAAAATGTACAGTCCAGGGAAATCATAGACTGGAAAATGTTGGTTCTATTCAATATACTATGCCAGCTTCCCATATTCTGGACTAAGTCCAAAAGGATGTAGTGAGCTACAGAATAACTAATCTGAAAGCCTCCCTAACTCCTCATTAAACAATTCTAAGACTCATCCTAATTATTCAGCAAATGAGAATTTAACATGTGGTAAACAGTAATTTTAACTTATCCTAATACAAATAAAAAATCTATGTTGTTGTTGTTGTTATGTGCCGTGGAGTCGGAACCGACTCATAAAAAATCTATAGACCATGAAAATATAGAAAGAAAGAAAAATAGATGCTTCACAAAACATGCTCATATGCAGATTAATCTAATTTTTTAAATTTAATAGTATCTACACTAAAGAACTGGTATTTTTGACTTATCCTCATAGATAAGTTACAAACAAAAGAATAATATATAGGAGTCCTGGTGTGACACTGTGGGTTAATGCACCATATTGCAAAGCTGTTTGAACTGCAAGGTCTGTGGTTCAAGCTCACCAGCTGTTCCTAGGAAACCCTGTATAGGGTTGCTATGGGTCAGAACCAACTCACTGGCACTTAACAACAACAACAACACCAAAGAAATAGTAAAATCATAAATGTTAGACATGCATATAGTTTAAAAGTTCAAGTAATTCTGCACTTCTAAATGAAAAATAGTATAACAGTGCCTTCTACCTCTTTCCTAGCATAATTTCCTCAACTCTCATAAGTAAATATTTTAAACTTCTTTAACATTTCATTTGTAGTCCATATGTGACACAAAGAGCTAAGCACATCACTAGTAGCTGGAGTCCTGGTGTGGTACTGGATGGTGCTTCAAACCAACTAGTCACTCCTCAGAAAACCTATACAGGAGTCAATATGAGTCAGAAAAGACTAAAAAACACTAACAAGACCAACTAACTGAGAACTTGGCAGTTTGAAACCACTCAAAGGTGCAACCCATACCAAACGTTGCGGTCTTTGATCTTCATCAGTAAGTATAGTAAGCACTGCTAGATTTCAGAAAGGAAGGTTGTATCATCTGACTATCACACATTCTTAAGGAGTCTTCCTTCAATCCTGATGCCATGTCATGTTTCTCTTTATATAACCTGGCCTCTCTGATTATTTGCTCAGCATACAGATTGAATAAGTATGGAGAGAAAATACAACCCTGGTGCACACCTTTCCTGATCTTGAGACATTCAGTGTCTTGTTCTGTTCTAACACTTTATCTTGGTCTATGCATAGTTTCCTCATGAACACAATTACATGTTCTGAAACACGCATTCTCCATAATGCTGTCAATAGTTTGTCATGATCCACAAAATGGAAAGCTTTTGCATAATCAATAAAGCACAGGCAAACATCTTTCTGGTATACTATGCTTTCATCCAAGCTCTGTCTGACACCAGCAATCATATCCCTTCTTCCATATCCTCTTCTGTATCTTGCTTGAACCTGTGGTACTGTTGCAGTCATTTTTCTAATTGTTTTTAGCAAAATTTTACTTGCATGAAATATTTCCACATTCCATTGGGTCACCCTTCTTAGGAAGGGACAAGCATAGGAATCACTTCCATCTATTTAGCCAGGTAGCTGTCTTCCAAATTTCTTGGCAAAGATGAGTGAGTGCCTTCAGTGCTGTATCAGGTTGCTGGAAGATTTCAATTTGTATGCCATCAATTCATAGAGCCTGTTCTTTACCAACACCTTTAGTGTACCCGGGTCTTCTTCTTTCAGGATTATTGGCTGTTGATCATATGCTACCTCTTGAAATGCTTCAACACTGACCATAACTTTTTGGTACAGTGATCTGTGATTCTCCTATATCCTTTGATTCTTTTGGAAGCATTCAATATTTTACCCATAGAATCCTACAATATTTCAAGTTAAGGCTCAAATTTTTTCTTCAGTTCTTTCAACTTGAAAAATTTTGACTCTGTTCTTCCCTTTGTTTTTCTACTTCCAGGTATTTGCACATTTCATTATAATAATATTTGACTTTGTTTTCTTGTCAGGGACCTGCCTTGACAGGGAAGTTTGGTTCACGAAGTAGGGAGATCTGGCGGCGAAAGAGATAGGGAAAGAATATACACAAAGATGTGACGAGAGAAACAAAGAGACACCCCGAGACCAGAGTGGATGCAAAACTGGCAGACAGACCCTGCATGGCAAGCAGCATGGCTGTAAAACTTGGCCCTGCAAGCAGTAATGCATGCAGGATTCAATCTGCATCCGTCTTTTATTTCATGGAGGGATTTTACACAAAGGAAGAAGGGGATTATTAAGACAGGGTACAGAAATGAAATGTGATTAATCATTCAAAACAAGACACAATGATTTACAGGAACAAATTCTAAAATATACATTGCAAATTGTCTTAATAATCTAACATTCTTAATTTTCCAAAAATTCAAACAAACTGTTATAAGTTACTTTTTTGGCTCAAATCCTAAGCAGCTACTTGAGGTTTCTCAAGGCTAATTAACATACCTATAGAGCTTAATCTCTAATGGGTAAAGGTGAAAAGGATTTAAAAGGTCTGAAGAGAGTCAAGCTGTTTCAGCTACCTGGCAAAGGTTTTCAGGAGGAAGGAGGACGTCTGGGCTAATGGTTTACACCTAGGGACAGTTTGAAGGGGCTGCTACTATTATTCCTTGAACAATACTCCCGGAATTTACCAATATACTTTGAGTGAATACTTTGGACAAATTCTCTCCAGAGCCTCTTTGCATAATCCCAGCAAACTTGCCTTTGGAACTTTTACGGCCTCGACTTTAGAAAGAGTTTTGGTTTTAATATGGTGCATGGATATCAAGAGCTCATGTATTAAATTGATATCAAACATAACTGAATAACTTAATAAAGAGCAGTTTGGACAGACTTTCCAGGTGGCCAGAGCTTGTTCCTCAGAGAGATTTGTTCCCAGGACCCTACGCACTTACAACACAGTGGAGACATTTAGAGAGGCACATAAGAAACCATTTTCTCAGAAGCTACAATTACTGGAGTTAGAAGCATATTATGAATAATAAGACCAAAGAAAATTATACAGAGGTAGCCCACCAGTGAGTTCGCAAAAACCAATGAACCCGGGACATCAGGAGGTCACTTCCTTTGGCCCTCAGGGTCCCTGGCCCACAATCTGAGGAGGGCCTTCATGTTGGATTTTTGTCCATGACACAGGGCCTCAACATCTCAGTGCTTGCGGTCCCCAACATTTTCTCAAGCTGACCTTTCATATTTTCTAGTCAGCTATTTTACCTCCTCATTTATTCCATTTGCTTTAGCATCTCTATGCTGGATAACAAGTTTCAGTATCTCTTCTGACATATATTTTGGTTTTTTCCTTCTTTTCTGGTCTTCTTAATGGTCTTTTGCTTTCTTCTTATGTAATCTTCTTGATGTTGTCCCATAACTCCTCTGATATTTAATCACTAGTGTCCAATGCATCAAAGCTCTTCTTGGGATTATCTTTAAATCCATGAGTATTTCAAGTTCATATCTTCAGTCTTGTGGATTTGTTTGAATTTTATTCAGCTTCAGCCTGAACTTGCATATGAGCAATTGATGGTCTGTTCAACAGTCTGCCCCTGGCCTTGTTTTGGTTGATGATATGGAACTTTCAACTGTCTCTTTCCACAGATGTAATCAATTATATTTCTATGCATTCCATCCAGTAAGGCCCATTTGTGTAGTCATCTTTTGTGTTGTTTAAAAAAGGTATTTGTGATGAATAAGATATTGGTAAGGCAAAATTCTCTATCACGTGATCTCCAGCATAATTTTTATCAACAAGACCATAGTTTTCAACTACTGCTCCCTCCTCTTTATTTCCAATCTTTGCTTTCCCATCACAAGTAACTACCAATACATCTTGACTACATGTTTGATTAATTTCAGACTAAATGAGTTGATAGAATTCTTTAATTTCATCATCAATCACTTTAGCAGTTGGTGAGTAATTTTGAAAAATTGTTGTATTAACAGGTATTCCTTGTAGGCCTGTGGATATTATCCTATCACTGAAAGCATTATACTTCAAGACAGATCATAAAATATTATTTTAGCGATGAATGGGACATGATTCCTATTGAATTTGTCTTTCCAGCATAGTAAACCATGTTCTTTTCAGGTTCAAATTGACCAATGTGGTCCATTTCAACTCCCTAATGCCTAGGATATCAATGTTTATGCATTCCATTTAATTTTTACAATTTCCAGTTTTCCTAGATTTGTCTTTGTACATTTCATGTTCTGATTATTAATGAATGTTTACAGCTGTTTATTCTCCTTTTGAGTTGTGTCCTAACAGCAAATGAAGGTCCCGAAAACTTTACCCTCTTCACATCATCACAGTCAACTATACTCTGGGGCCACAACTCTTCCCCCATAATATTTGTGGTGCCTTCCAACCTGAGGGGTTCAGCTTCTGGCACTGTCTTATAATATACTGGTGCTTTTCATCACGTTTCAGTATTGAATATTCTGTTGCTATCTGACAGTGTTCCACTTATATTCATAAGGTTTTCATTTCAAATATTTGAAAGTAGTCTATCTCTTCTTCTTCCTAGTCTGTCTTAGTCTGGAAGATTAGCTGAAACCTGTCTATATGGGTGAACTTTCTGGTGTTTAAAATACCAATGACCTAGTATCCAGAATCACAACAACATTCAGGCCTCCACATTACTTAAGCTTATAGATGTGTGGTGGTTCCCAAGTGGTAGAGCCTGGAAAACCTTATTTAGCATTTCTACTTTGTACACACAGGGTCAACCAAAACTCCATACTAACTGATAAAATCAGTGCTACATTTGATATTTATCTACATGTGTTTTAAAACATTCCAGTACAACT
The DNA here is from genome assembly GCF_000296735.1 of Chrysochloris asiatica. Taxonomy (NCBI): domain Eukaryota; kingdom Metazoa; phylum Chordata; class Mammalia; order Afrosoricida; family Chrysochloridae; genus Chrysochloris; species Chrysochloris asiatica. The sequence goes on from NW_006408705.1 coordinate 6,400,458, forward strand.
TTTTTTTTACTCTTTATTTTAGACATTATTACCTTCCTACATATAATGCAAGACTTACTCTATAACGTGCTCTACCCCATAACACTTTAAAATTAGGAAAGGTGTGTGCCAGGGTTGTATTCTTTCACCATACTTATTCAATTTATGTACAGCACAAATAATTTGAGAAGTTAATTATATGAAGAAAAATGTGGCATCAGGATTGGAGGAAGACTCATTAATAACCTGTAATATGCAGATGATACAACCTTGCTTGCTAAAAGTGAAGAGGACTTAAAATACTTACTGATGAAGATCAAAGATCACAGCCTTCGGTATGGGTTACACTTCAATGTAAACAAGACAAAAATCTTCATCAATGGAACACTTAATAATATCACAAAAAATGGAGAAAAGATTCAAATGAAAGATGTCATTTTGCTTGGATCAACAATCCACACTCATGGAAGCAGCAGTTAAGAAATCAAATGAGGTATTGCATTAGGCAAATCTGCTGCACAAGACCGCTTTATAGTGTTGTGGATCAAAGATGTTAGTTTGAAGACTAGGGTGCACCTGACCCAAGCCATGGTATTTTCAGTCATACTATATACATGTGAAAGTTGGACAGTGAATAAGGAAGACTACAGAATTGATGCATTTGAGTTATGATGTTGGAGAAGAATTTTTAAAGGACCATAGGCTGACAGAAGAGCAAACAGATCTATGTTGGAAGAAATATAGCCAGAATGCCACTAGAGAATGATACCATGTTTGGTATAGTGGAGGGCTAGAGAAAAATATGAAGACCCCACAAGATAGATTGGCACAATGATGGCAACAATGGGCTCAGGTGTATCAGTAGTTGTTAGTTCAGCCCAGCACTGGGCAGTGTTTTATTCTATTGTACATAGGGTTGCTATGAGTCAGTACTGACTTGATGACACCTAGCAACAACAACAACATATCCCACACTGTACACAATTGTCTCTTCTCTTTCCACATTGTAAAATGATAATTGTTAGTTTGATGAATAGTCAATGTTTACTTTACTGTGATTTCACAATGAATTGGCTGTAACCTTAATATCAGCACTTTGAAACTACTAGTCATTCTGTGGGAGAAAGATGAAACTTTCTGCTCCAGTAAAGATTTACAGCTTCAGAAACCCTATGCAGGGTCAATATGAGTCGGAACCGACTCTACCACACACTACCACATAATACACCTTAAAATTCTTTTCTATCAAATTGTATATTATGATTACTTTTCTTGTATACTTATTTATTTCCCTGAGTTTAATAAGAATCTCATGTTTTTCTGTTTTCTATCATGATGATTATATTCTTTACTATATTCCCTTCATAATTACAAACTCACTTTGTTGTTAGGTGACTTAGAATTGGTTCCAACTCACAACAAAGGAGCTCTGGTAGTGTAGTGGTTACGAGTTGGGCTGCCAACCTCAAGGTCAGCAGTTCGAAGCTACCAGTCATTCTGCGGGAGAAAGATGAGGCTTTCTGCTCCCGTAAAGATTTGGAGCCTCGAAAACCCTGTGTAGGCTCACTATGAGTCAGAACCGACTCCACGTTACTTAACAGCAACAACAACAACACAACAATTGCGCACAACAGATTGGAATACTGACCTTTCCTGTGCCATCTTCACAATTGTTGTTATGCTTGAATTACCATTACTGCTACCAGTGTGACAATCCATCTCACTGGGGAGTTCCTTCCTCTCTGTCACTGACTGTCCACTTTACCAAACATGATGTTCTTCTCCAGGGACTGGTTCTTTCTCATAATGACATGTAAGAGACAAAGTCTCTTCATCTTGTCTTCTAAGGAGTATCATTGTACTTCTTCTAGCATATATCTGTTTGTTCTTCTGGCAGTCCATGGTACTTTTAATATTATTATCCTACACTTTAACTCAAATGCATCAGTTCTTACATGATCTTCCTTATTCATTGTCTAATTTATATATGCATATAACACCTAGTGTGGTGCTGTGGGTTATTGCGCCAGACTGCAAAGCTGTTTGAACTGCAAGATCAGCAGTTCAAGCTCACCAGCTGTTCTTCAGAAGCCCTATACAGGGGTGCTATGGGTAGGAATAGACTCAACAGCATTTAACAACAACAACAACATAAAATCATTGAAAATACCATGGCTTGGGTCAGGAACATCTTAAACCTTAAATTGACAGCTTTACTCTTTAGCACTCTAAAGGGGTTTTATGCAGCAGCAGGTTTGCCTAATTCATTGTTGTTTGGTTTCTTGACTACTGCTTCCAAGAGTGTTGATACTGAATCCCAGAAAAATGAAGTCTCTGACAATTTCAATATTTTCTCCATTTATCCTGATGCTATTTATTAGTCTAGTGGTATGACATTTTCTTTTTATTTCCTTGTTACTTTCAATTATATCAGATATTCTGTCTTTCCATATATCTTATCCCTCTCTCCTTCTTACTTTCTTCTTTCATTGTCTACCCATCTCTATCTCACTCACTGTTCATCTTCTTGGCATTTTCTTTCCATTTTTTCTCTCTCCTTTTTTTCTTTCTTTCTCTCTACCTTCCTTCCTCCCATCACTGCTTCTGTCTTTCCTTCTAGTCTACTTTGTTTTATTTTAATAATTTATACACTGTTCAGTCAAAAAGTGGGAGTGTGGTGGCTCTGTAGTATAAGCACTGCTCTGTGAGCCAGAAAGTAAGCTATTCAATTCTACCAGGCAATCCAAGAAAGAAAGATGAGGCTTTCTCCTCCCTCAAAGATTCATATCCTCAGAAACCTTATATAGGGTCATGGTGTGTCAGAAATTACTAGAAGGTACTTAATAATAACAAGCAAAAAACTGTTGCTACTATTGGATTCTAGTTCATACATTCTCACATTTATTTCAATCAAAACATGTTGGAACAAGTCTCTACAATCAGTGGCTGGCTGCAGACAAGTTTAATGGAACTGGGGCTGAGTCTTGGATTTACCAATATGAGCCAGAGTGAAAAGTCCTATTGAAGAGTGGCCCCCAAAGGAATCTGTTGCTGTTGTTGGTAGGTCCCATTGAGTTGGTACTGACTCTTAGTGACCCTATGCACAACAGAACAAAATACTATTTCGAAATATGGTCCTTGGCCAACCTCACAATTTTTGCCACGCTTCAGCACACTGATGCTGCCACTTTGCCAATCCATCTCGCTGGGGGTATTCCTCTTTTTCTCTGACCCTCCACCTTGCCAAACATGATATCCTTCTCCAGCAACTAGTCCCTCATGACAATATATCCAAAGTATGAAAGATGAGGTTTGGCCATCTTGGCCTCCAAGGAGCATTCTGGCTGCACTTCTTACAACACAGATCTGTTGGGTTTTTTTCGTAGCCCTTGGCACTTACAATATTCTCCTCAACACCATAACTCAAAAGCATCAATTCTTCTATGGTCTTTCTCATTCAATGTCCAGCTTTCTCATGTATACAAAGGTACTGAAAATACAATGGCTCGGGTCACACAGACTTTAGTCCTGAAGCTGTCATCTTTGTTCTACAACAGATTTGCCTAATACAATACATCGTTTGATTTCTTGACTTCAGCTTACATGTGTGTTGATAGGTGATCCAAGAAGAATGAAGTCCTTGACAACTTCAAACTTTTCTCCATTGACAAAAACGATGTTTATTGGTCCAGTGGTGAGGATTTTTGTTTTCTTTACATTGTGAAATGCAATCCATACTGAAGGCTGTGCTGTTTGATCTTCAGCAGTAAATATTTGAAGTCTTCTTCACTTTCAGCAAGCAAGTTGGTATCATCTGCATACCGCAGTTGTTAATGGGTCTTCTGTAGATCCTGGTGTCACATTTTTCTTCGTCTAACCCAGCTTCTCAAATTATTTGTTAAGCATACAGGTTGAATAAGTATGGTGAAAGAATACAGTCCTGTCACACAACTTTCTTAATTTCAAACCATTGTTCTTATGTTCTGTTTGAACTTCATCTTGGTCCATGTGCAGATTCCTCATGAGCACAACTAAGTGTTCCCAAATACCCATAATTCACAATGCTGTCCATAGCTTGTCATGATCCACATAACCAAAAGCCATTGCATAGTCTATAAAGCACAAGTAAACATCTTCCTGGTATTCTCTGCTTTCAACCAAGATTCGCGCATCATTCCATGTCCTCTTCTGAATCCAGCTTGAACCTCTGGAAGTTCTCTGTCAATGTATGCTTACAGCCATTTCTGTATTACCTTTAGTAAAACTTTACTCGCGTGGGTTATCAAAGAGATTGTCCGATGATTTCCACAGTCTATTGGGTCACCTCTCTTTGGAATGGGCACAATTATGGATCTCTTTTAATCAGATGGCCAAATAATTGTCTTCCAAATTTCTTGGACTCGATGAATGATTGCCTCCTCTGCCACCTCACTTTCTTGAAAGATTTAAATTTTTATTCCATTAATTCCTGGTACCTTGTTCTTTGCCAAATCCTTCAATGCACTTTGGATCTCTTCCTTCAGTATCATTGGCTCTTGATCATATGCTACCTATTAAAACGGTTGAATATCAACCACGTCCTTTTGGTACAGTGACTCTGTGTATTCCTTCCATCTTCTCTTGATTATTCAATAATTTTCCAAAAGTATCCTTCAATAACGAAAATCGAAGTTTGAATTTTTTTCTTCAGTTTCCCCAGCTTAAGAAATACTGAGCATGTTCTTCCTTTTTGGTTTTCTGACTCCAAGGTTTTGCACATTTTTTTGTAATATTTGACTTTATCTTCTTGAGCTGACCTTTGAAATTTTCTGTTCAGCTCTTGTACCTCCTCATTTCTTCCATTTGGTTTAGCATCTCTATGCTGAAGATCGAGTTTCAGTGTGTCTTCTGACCTCCATTTTGACCTTTTCTGTCTTGCTTGTCTTCTTAATGAGTTTTTGCTTTCTTCCTGTATGATGTTCTTGATGTTATCCCACAACTCTTCTAGTCTTTGGTCTTTAGTATTTAATATATCAAATCAGTTCTTCAGATAATCTCTAAAATCAGGTGGGATATATTCAATGACATATTTTGGCTCCTGTGGACCTGTTTTCATTTTCTTCAGCTTTAGTTTGAATTTGCATATGAGCAAGTGATTTTCTGTTCCACAATCTTCCCATGGCCTTGTTTTGGATATGACATGGAGCTTTTCATCTTGTCTTTCCACAGATGTAGTCAATTTGATTTCTATGTATTCCATCTAGTGAGATCCATGTATATAGTCTTCTCTTATGCTGTCTAAAGAAGGTATTTGAAATGAACAAATCATTGATTTTGCAGAATTCTATCATGTGATTTCCAGCATCATTTCTATCAACAAGGTCATATTTTCCAACTACTTTTCCTTCCTCTTTGTTCCCAACCTTTGCATAACAATCATCTCACTAATGCCTGAAATATCAATGTTTCTGCATTCCATTTTATTTTTGATAATTTCTAATTTTCCTAGATTCATATTTTGTACATTCCATGATCTGACTATTAATGGATGCTTACAGCTGTTTCACTTCATTTTGAGCTGCTCTCCATCAGTAAAAAGAGGTCCCAGAGAATTTACTTCATTCACATCAGCACAGTTTACTCTACTTTCCGTTCAAGCCAAGCAAAATGAAGTCTCTGATAGCTTCAGTCTTTTCTCCATTTATCATGAAGCTATAAATTTGGTCCAGTAGTGAGGTAATTTTTATATACATTGAGACACAATATCATCATTAACTTTAAATTGTTGTTCATTGAAAATTTATAATGTGTGCTCTTGCCCACATATCTTCTTATCCTTGTTTTCAGAAGGAATAAGACTTGTGAGTAATATTTTCCATGTGCTGTTTTTCTCCTCAAACAATATGCTACATAAATTTGTATATTTTATATAAATTTTCCGTCAGGCCTCAGTAACCTTTTAGAGTCATGGTGTGGTACCACCAGATAAGCACTCAAACTCAGGTTGAACCACAAGGTCTGCAGTTTGAACCACCAGCCATTCCTTTGAAGCCCTGAACAGGTCACCATGAGTTGGAACTGACTCAACAACAAAATATATTTTTTTAATACATGAGGGTATGTAAATATATAT
>NW_006408705.1:6407048-6425127 GCF_000296735.1 Chrysochloris asiatica
AAACAAAATATAAATTGTGAAGCTATTGGTTCTCAACAGATACTCCATCCTCCATTTATGTCTATACTTTTCTGAAGGTGGTATTTATATCTCTTTAACCATTTCCTGAAATATTCTGTGTGCTTTGATTTACATATCAAACTTGCAGTTTGATCTTCCTCTAAGGATTGATTTCATTTTACTTTATAGATGTCTTTATTGATCTTTTGAAACAAAAGGAAGTCTGAAGGGAAAACATCAGGGCTGTATGGTGCATAGGATAAAGTTTCCCAGCAAAATTCTCATAGAACAGTCCTTGCTACTTTTAAAGAATGAGCAGATGTGTTGTAGTGATGGCAAACAATTTCTGGTTTAAACTTTCCTGTTTTGTTTTGTGTTACAGATCGCAGGTATTGGGGTGCTGAGGATCAGTGTCATGGACAAACATTCCAGCACGTGGTTGTGCTCTGACCTGCTGACCAGAGACCCTGTGGGCTCAAGGAGGTAACCTCCGAATGTCCCAGGTCATTGGCTGTTATGAACTCACTGTGGGGCTAGCTCTGTCTAATTCTCTTTAGTCCTCTTAATTCACTCTATGCTTCGAACCCCTGTAATTGCAGCCTCTGAGAAAATGGTTTCTTAATGTGCCCCTCTTAATGTCTCCATTGTGTTGGCAGTACTTAAGGTTCTAAGAACAAATCTCTCTGAGGAACAGACTCTGGACACTGGGCAAACTCATCCAAACTGTTCTTTATCAAATTATTTAGTTATGTTTGATATTAACTTACTACATGAGCCATGATACCCATGGACAAATATTAAAACAAAAAACTGCCCTAAAGTTGAGGCTGTAGAAAGTTCCAAAAGCAAGTTTGCTGGAGCCAGGCTGCCCAAGGAATTAACTCAAAGTAGATTGGTGATTTCCAGGTTTTTGTTTAAAGAACAAAAGGACTGCTGTCTTAAATCGCTTTCAGGTGCAATCCATTCAGCTAGGCATCTTGCTTCCTCCTGCAAACCTGGCCCAGCCAGCCTACACAGTGGGACTCCTCCCAAACCTTTTCACCTTCCCCCATTCGAGATTAGGTGCTATAGGTATGTTAATTAGCCTGGAGAAACTGAGTTGCTGCCCTGGGATTCTAACCTAAAAAGTACCATGTAATAATTTGCTTGAATTTCTGGAAAATTAAGGAGGTTAGATTATCAAGAAAATTTGTGATGTATGTTCTAGAATTTGATTCCTATAAATCATTGTGTTCTGTGCTCTGGTAGCATAGTGGTTATGAATCGGGCTGCGAACCTTAAGGTCAGCTGTTCGAAACTACCAGCTGCTCCACGGGAGAAAGATGAGGCTTTCTACTCCCGTAAAGATTTACACCCTCGGAAACCCTATACAGGGTCACTATGGGTCGGAACCGACTCGATGGCACATAACAACAACAACAACAATAATTTGTTTGAATTTCTGGAAAATTAAGGAGATTAGATTATCAAGAAAATTTGTGATGTATGTTCTAGAATTTGATTCCTGTAAATCATTGTGTTCTGTGTTGAACGGTTAATCACATTTCACTTCTGTACCCCGTCTTAATAAACCCTGCCTTCCTTTGTGTAAATCTCCTCCCCGAAATAAAACGGAGGCACAGACCGAAGCCCGCATGCATTAAGGCTTGCAGGCCATGCGTTATGGCTGGCATGAGAGGCATTACAGCTGGAAAGGCATGCCTTAAGGTTTGCAGGGCGGTGCTATACTGCCTGCAGGGGCCACAATGCTGGTAGTCCAGGGTCCACCCACCAGTGTCGCATCTACTCTGGTTTCAGGGTGTTTTGTGTTCTCTCTCTTTGCGTCTTTGTGTGTGTTCTTTATCTGTCGCTGTCGCCACCAGATCTTCCAACTTCGTGAACTGAACCCCCATGTCAAGGCCGGTCCCTGACAGTTTTATTTTGCTTTTTCCTCTCAAAAACACAGTTTTAAATTTTGTTAAAACTTCTTAATAATGAGCCCTTATGATCATATGTCTTTTAACCACAATTGCACCTTGGAATAAACAAACATTGAACAGTTGTCATGAACTTCTGAGTTGACTTCTCTGCCTTTAATTTAACTGGCCTAAAGATCCCTGCCATCAGGAGCAAAGAGGAAGGACCAGTAGTTGGAAAATATGGCCTTGGTGACAGAAATTATGCTGGAGAATGCATGATAGAATTCTGCAAAACCAATGATTTGTTCTTTTCAAATACCTTCTCTAGACGGCTAACAAATGACTATACACATGGACCTTACCAGATGAAACATATCGAAATCAAATTGACTACATCTGTGGAAAGAGAAGATGGAAAAGCTCTATATCATCAGTGAAAAAAAAAGGCCAGGGGCAGACTGTGGAACACACCATCAATTATTCATATGCAAATTCAAACTGAAGCTGAAGAAAATATAAACAAGTCCATGAGACCCAAAATATGACGTTAAATATATCCCACCTGAATTTAGAGATCATTTGAAGAACAGTTTTGATACATTAACTACTAAACACCAAAGACCAGAAGAGTTGTGGGATGACATCAAGAACATCATATGTGAAAAGAGCAAAAAAGTCATTAAGAAGACAAGAAAGAAGGTAAAGGTCAAAATGGATGTCAGAAGAGACTCTGAAACTTGTTCTCCAGTATAGAGATGCTAAAGCAAATGGAAGAAATGAGGAGATCCAAGAGTTGAACAGAAAAATTCAAAGATCAGCTCAAGAAGATAAAGCCAAATGTTATAATAAAATGTGCAAAGATTTGGTATCAGAAAACCAAAAAGGAAGAACAGCATCTCTCAAGCTGGAGGAACTGAAGGAAAAATTCAAGCCTTGACTTTCATTATTGAAAGATTCTCTGGGCAAATTATTGAATGATGCAGAATGCATCAAGAGAAGATGGAAGAAATACACAGAGTCACTGTACCCAAAGGAAATGGTTAGTTTTCAACCATTTCAAGAGGTAGCATATGATCAAGAGCCAATGATACTCAGGGAAGAAGTCCAAGGTGCATTGAAAGAATTGGTAAAGAACAAGGCACCAGGATTTGATGGAATACAAATGGAAATCTTTCAAGAATGTGAGGTGGCACAAGAGGCACTCACTCATCTCTACCAAGAAATTTGGAAGACAACTATCTAGCCAACTGATTGGAAGAGATCCATATCTGTGCCCATTCCAAAGAGAGGTGACCCAATGGAATATGGAAATCATCAGACAATCTCTATGATATCTCAAGCGAGTAAAGTTTTGCTAAAGGTAATAAAGAAACGGCTACAACCATACATTGACAGAGAACTTCCAGAAGTTCAAGCCTGATTCAGAAGAGGCCGTGGAACGAGAGATATCATTGCTGATGTCCGGTGGATCTTGGCTGAAAGCAGAAAATATCAGAAGGATGTTTACCTGTGCTTTATTGACTACACAAAGGCTTTCAATTGTGTGGATCATGACAAGCTATGGAAAACATTGAGAAGTATGAGTGTTCCAGAACACTTAATTGTACTTCTGAGAAATCTGTACCTAGACCAAGAAGCAGTTGTTCAAACAGAGCATGGGAATACTGAATGTTTTAAAATTGGGAAAGGTGTGAGACAGGGTTGTATTCTTTCACCATACTTACTCAACCTGTATGCTGAGCAAATAATACAAGAAGCTGGGTTCTATGAAGAAAAACGTGGCATCAGGATTGGAGGAAGACTCATTAACAACCTGCAATATGCAGATGATACAACCTTGCTTGCTGAAAGTGAAGAGGACTTAAAACATTTACAGATGAAGATCAAAGAGCACAGCCTTCTGTATGGAATACATCTCCACGTCAAGAAAACTAAAATCCTCACCACTGGACCAATAAACAACATTCTTATCAAAGGATAAAAGATTGAAGTTGTCAAGGTCTTCATTCTTCTTTGATCAACTATCAACACTCATTGAAGCAGCAGTCAAGAGATCAGATGACGTATTGCATTAGGCAAATCTGCTGCACAAAATCTTTTTCAAATGTTGAAGAGCAAAGATGTCAGCTTGAGGTCTAATGTGTGCCTGACCGAAGGCATGATATTTTCAATAACCTCATATGCATGCAAAAGCTGGACAGTGAATAAGGAAGACCGTAGAAAAATTGATGCCTTTGAATTATGGTGTTTGAGGAGAATTCTAAAAGTGTCATGCACTGCCAAAAGAACCAATAAATCTGTTTTGGAAAAAGTGCAGCCAGAGTGCTTCTTGAAGGCAAAGATGGGCAAACTTCATCTGTCATACTTTGGACATATTTTCAGGAGGGAACAGTCATTGGAGAAGGACATTAAGTTTTGGTAAGATGGAGGGTCAGAGGAAAAGAGGAAGACCCCCAATGAGATGGATTGGCCAGGTGGCAGCATCAATGGACTCAAGTGTGGCATCGCTAGTGAAGTTGGCCCAGGATCGGACATTGCTTCGTTCTGCTGTGCATAAGGTTGCTATGAGTCAGTGCCAACTCGATGGCACCTAACAACAACAACCACAACAAATATCCCTGTCTGGCTGTCTTCCTGGGATTTTCTTTCCCCATCATCCCAGCACTTTCTTTAACCTTCCCTATTTTGAGTCTCTTATTTCTATTTCCTGCCTTTTACAGAATGAAACATTGCCCAATCTTGTGCCATCCTCACAATTGTTGCTATACTTGAGGTCATTGCTTCTGCCACTTTGCCTATCCATCTCGTTTGGGCCGATTATGTTTTTCATTGACACTGTACCAATCATAATAACCTTTTCCAGTGACTGGAACCTCCTGACAATGTGTCTGAAACATGAGAGAAAAATTAGGCCATCCTGGCTTCTAAAGAGCATTCTGGTCATACTTTCAATACAAATTATTCTTCATGGTACTACTTTTAATATTCTACTCCAACAACATGACATACAAAAAGTGCATCAATTCTTTCAAGTTCACAATTACTAACTGTTGAACTTTTACATAAATGTGAGTGTATTGAAAATATCATGATTTTGGTCAGGTGCACCTTAGTCCTCAAACTGATACCTTATTCTTGAAGGCCTTAAAAAAGTCTTGTGAAGCAGATTTGTTTATTGAAGTACATCATTTGATTTCTTGACTGCTGTTTCCATAAATCTCGAATATGGATCCAAGCAAAATAAAGACTTCTTCTTCACATGATATTATTTACTTTGGTCCAGGGCGGAATTATTTTAGCATTAAAGTGCAATCCATATTGAAGGTTTTCGTTTTTGATCTTCATTAGTATGCATTTTAATATTTTTTGCTTCCAGCCATCAAGGTTGTATGATCTGTATATCATAGATGGTTAAGGACTCTTTCTCCAATCCTGATGCCATGTTCTTCTTCATATGATCCAGCTTCTTGGATGATTTGGGCCTCATACAGATTGAGTAAGTATGGTGAAAGAAGACATCCATGGAATATTCCTTTCTTGATTTTAAGCAATTCAGTATTCCCTTTTTCTCTTTGAATGACTGTCTCTTGATCTATGCACAGGTTTCTCATGATCATATTTAATGTTCTGGAATACACACTCCTTGTAATCTTATCCATAGTTTTCCATCATCCACACAGTCAAAAAAGTTGGTATATTCAATAAAGCAAAAATAAACATCTTTGTGGTATTTTCTGTTTTCAGCAAAGATTCAGCTGACACCAGCTATGATATTTCTTGTTTCGCATCCTTTTTGTACTCCAATTCCAACCTTTACCATTTTCCTGTTGAAGTCATTTTTTATTTATCTTCAGTAAATTATACTTGCATATGATATAAATTATATTGTTCAATGATCTTTTCATTCCCTGGGGTCACTGCTCTTTGGAATGGCCACAAATAAAGATCTCTTCCTATCAGTTGGCCAGGTAGCCTTCGTTAAACTTTTTTTCATAGATGAGTGAGTGCCTCCAGTGCTATCCCAATTATTTGAAAGACAAATTTGTATTCAGCCAATACTTGGAGACTTTTTTTTCATCAAAAACTTCAGTGCAGCTTGGACTTCTTTCTTCAGAATCATTGGTTCTTGATCCTATGCTTCCTTTTTAAATAGTTGGACACTGACTATTTCTATTTGGAACAGTAACTCTGTGTATTCCTTCCATTGTTTTTTGATGTCTTCTGCATCATAAAGTATGTTCCCATAGAATTCTTCAACATTGCAAGATAAAGCTTGAATTTTTTTTTTTTTCTCCAGTTCTTTTACTTGGGAAACGCTGAGCAGTCAGACTTCCTCATATCTTCTATTCACTGTATCATCTCTGTGCTGTAGAGAAAGTTTCGGAGTCTCTTCTGCCATTTTGGTGTTTTATTCTTTACTATATTTTAAAATAATCTTTTGGTTTCCTCCTGTCTGATGTTCTTGATGTTATCCCACAGCTATTGTGGTCTCTGGCCATTTGTGTTCAATGCATCAAATCTATTCTTTAATTGGTCTCTGAATTCAGGTGGGATATGCCCAGGGTCATATTTTGTCTCGAGGATTTGTTTTAATTTTCTTCAAATTCAGCCTGAGCTTATATATGAGCAACTGATTCTTCCATAGTTGGCTCATGGCCTAGTTTTGGCTGATGATGTGGACCTTTTCCACTCTCTTCCCACAGATGTAGTCTATTTTATTCCTGTGTATTCCATTTGATGAGGTCTATGTGTATGTTGTTGTTAAGTACCATAAAGTTGGATCTGACTAATGGTGACCAAGGAGGGGCTGGTGGGTTTGAACCATTGCCCTTGTGGTTCAAATTGATCATGTGGCCTACTGCACTATCCTGCAGCACTACATCAGGACTCCAAGTTGTCTTTTGCTTCTTAGCAACAGTATTTATAGTAAATAAGTCATCGGACTTGAAAAATTCTATCATGCCATCTCCAGCATCATTTCTATCACCAAGGCCAAATTTTCCAACTACTGATCCTTCCTCTTTGTTTGCAATTTTAGCAATTCAATCTGCAGTAATTATCCATACATCTTGATTTCTTGTTTGATCAATTTCTGACTGAAGAAGATGGTAGAATTCTTTAATTTCATCATAAGTGGATTTAGTGGTGAATAAAAATGGTATTAAATGTATTCCTTGTAGGCATATGTACTTCAAAGTAGATCTGGAAATGTTCTTTTTGATGATGAATGCTATGTCATACCTCTTGAATTTGTCCTTGTCACATTATAAACCATATGATTATCAGATACAAAATGGCCAATAGCAGTCCATTTCAGTTCATGAATGACTAGGATATAGATGTTATATGCATTCCATCTCATTTTTGACAAAGTTCAATTTTCCTAGATTCATACTTCATACATTCCATGTTCGGGTAGTTAATGGATGTTTATAGTTGCTTGTCATCATTTTGAGTATGCCCCACCAAAAAATGAAGGTCCTAAAAGCTTTACTTCATTGCATTATCATAGTAAACTCTGTATTAAGAAGTTATCTCTTCCCCAGTGGTATTTTGAGTGCCATGCTACCTGAAGGTCTCATTTTCCAGAACTATGTTTGACAATATTCTGGTGCCATTCATCATGTGTTTGTTTGTTTGTTTTCCTTCTGGCACTGTTTCTGGCATCTGACAATGTTCTGTTCATAAGGTTTTCAATGTGTGAACATTCAGAGTCCTGGTATGATACTGTAGGATAAGCACTGGACTGCAAAATCAGTTTGAACTGCAAGGTCAATAGTTCAAACTTCTCAGTCCCTCCTCCAATTATACATTATACAGGGTCACTATGAGTCAGAACTGACTCAATGGCATTCCCAACAACAACAAACATTCAGAAGTAAGCAGCCTATCCTTCTTCCTAGTTTGTCTTAATCTGGAAGCTGAATTAAAACCTTTCCACCATTGGTGATGCCACTAGTATTTAAAATACCGATGGCATACCTCCCAGCATTTTGGCAACACACAAGCCACCGCAATATAGCAAACTGAGAGATGAGTAGTGGTGGTGTGCCGTGGAGTCGGTTCCTACTGAAAGCTACCCTGTACAGGGTTTCTGAGGCAGTAAGTCATTACGGGAGCAGAAATCCTCATTTTTCTCCCGTGGAACAACTGGTAGTTTCAAACTGCTGACCTTGATGTTCGCAGCCCAATTCGTAACCAGCAATTGACTATATAAAATCCTATTTAGAAATTAATTTTTTACTCAGAATTTGCTGGCATTACTCTTTGTACTTCTAGCTTCAACCCTATTATTAGAAAGTTCAGAGTATATTGGTTTCTAATCATTTGTGTATGTCCTATTCTTTCTTTTAACCCTATATCACATCAGAAATCTTGTAAGATTGTTATTTGTCATTGTTGTTGTTAAGTGTGGTCAAGTAAGTTCCAATTCATAGAGACTCTGAATAGATTTTCTGAGGAGTGACTGGTGAGCTTGAACCATAGACCTTGTAGCTCAAACTGACCTTGCAGTCCAGTGCTTTATTCTCAGGTTGCAAAATTTCACAATGATGTTCATTGATTTGAGTCTGTTTTTATTTATTTCCTTGGATAATCTGGAAATATTATTTAAAAATTTCAATGGTGATGGTTTTCCCCTTTATGTTTTATTCTATTCCTGAGAATTTTTGTTATTTTGATAATAAAATTGCTGGAATAATTTTCTAAGTTTGTTCTCTTTTCTCTCTCTGTATTACAGAAACTGCTAAACAACCTCATGTTCTATTATCCTTACCTCTTTCAACAAATATATATTTTTGAAGTTTAGTTTTGCACAGCCATGGGTGTGCATTTATAACCTATATTTTCCATTGCTTTGGTACTCAGTGCTTGCTAGTGGATATGTGAGTGAAAGAGATATGTAGTACATTGCTCTTAAAAGGAAACTCCCACTGTTCTTTTTTGCTTTTTTTCAGCTGGCTGGAATGTTCATTGGGTGGTAATAATCAAGAAAATTATCTAGGAAATAGAGAAGCAAAAAATATAAATTAATAAATAAGAAATTTGGATCACTAGACAATTTCACTAATAAGATAGCCTATCTGGATTGATGAGCAGCTTAAACATTTTGTTCTGTGTATGTAAGAAATAATGTAAATATATTCTGCTGTTAAGTGTTGAGTTGCATCCCCAAATGAAAACGTGGATGTTCCAAGTATAAACCTATTCAGAAATAGAGATTGTCTTTTATGTTATTTAGGTTGTACCAAAGTATCATTGATCCCCAAACCAATTCCTTTTGAGTGATGTCTTATTTAAAAAGTAGACTAGACATGGAGATACAAAAAACAGAGAGACCATGTGAAGACAGAAGTGGATGCATCTATAAGCAGTGGCAAAAAACTCAACACTTGCCAAAAGTCAGAGAAACCACAAGAGGTCTCTGTGAAATGAAATAATATGGTTGAGACTCTGATTTAGACTTTTAGTCTCCAGAACTGTGAGAAAATAGATTTCTGTTCTATAAATCCACCCACATGTTTTGTTTTTGTTGTTGTTGTTACTATTACTGGTATTGTTATGACAGCACTGAGTAATAAAGGCATTTGTTTCAGTTAATCTCATTTTGGTTTCTATTTAAAAACAAAGCCAATAACCTAAGCATCATGTTCTTCTTCGTCTTCGTTCTTTATTTTCTTACTATTATTGTGAGAGTTTCTCAAATCTAACTTATAAACTTTGTATTGTTTTTTTTCCCCCATTTTGTTCTTAAACTTTTAATTTCTAAGAACTCACCCCCTTCGAGAAATAATATCCTGTGTTGTTCTATTGCATTCAATATCTTCTCTTATCTCTCTAGACATATTTTTTTATTTTACTTTTGAGTTATTTCAGTATAGTCTCCTTTTTCCTCCAATTTTTTTTTCCTTTTTATCTTGGTTTCCATCTTTCATATATTCCTGAAAATCTATATTGATTATGCTATTTAAGAGTGGGAAATCAAAACCTATATTTTAATCTATGAATATATGGTTAGGTGTAGTCAACTTCTAGCTTTACTGAGGGTGATGTCCAAATTGATTCTTGTATCTTGGACTGGTCAGATTCCCTACAGAGTAAAGTTCTGTTGCCAGAATTTTGTGATCTTAGTGAAATAGACTTAGGGATAAGTTGGGGGTCTTAGCCCAACTTGCATGCATACAGTGGGTTCTGCTGTTTGAACTATAGTGTATCCACTTTAAAACAAAACAAAAAAAAAAAACAAAAAACTATAGGGTATCCACTTTATCTAACATTTTTCCAGTCTTCATTCAAGCTGTTGGATGGGAAACTATCTGGCTACTTGTAGAAGAGAAGGGAACCTTGTTTTTTCTCACAGACGTTCAGTAGTCCATTTTATTATAGTTTTCCTTTCTCAGTATAATCTAATTCAAATATCCCTGGTGCTGTCATATTTAAACATATTTGTTATCTGTATTATTAATCTAATTTGTTCTTTTTCTTTTTCTTTTTTTAATTCATCCCTTCCTTAGGGTTTAGATTTTTCAAGTTCTTGAATGTCATTAATAGAACTTTTTTCTAGCTTAAAAAAAATTACAACCCTGTCTTTTCTTCCATTCTCTTTCTATTCAGTGACTGATGAGTGAAACAAAATTGAACAAAACAAAACCAGCTATCATTTTGGTGCTATGTACTCAAATTGCCATCTATAACTAGAACTCCTGTCTGCCTCAATTAAAGTTCCTTGTATAATGAACAAACTATGCAGTGTCTGTCTTGCTATATATTCTTCCATTAAATGGCTTGTTGTCTCCAAATATGCTTCCAAGGAATTTTCTATTGCTATCTCATCATCTCTGACTATACTTCTCTTTATGGATTTTATGTATATGAACTCAGCTTAACTAGCAAAGTAGTATGCGTATACTTTTCCCCATTTGTTTTTCTTTAATAATTTATAGAATAAAAGCTTCTGGATTAAAATTTCTTGTAACATTAAACCTGTGAGGTTAAATAAACATTAAACGTGACAATATGTATAATGAGTGGTATTATTATGTTTTACCTAATAAAGGAGTCTTGGTGTGGTACTGTAGGATAAACACTGAACTGCTAACTACAAAGTTGTGGATTCAAACCCACAAGGCACTCCTTGGAAACCTTATACAGGATAACTTTAAGTTGGAACCGACTCAATGGCAACAGATAAAACAATAATGACATTTATACATATAAGCACTGGACTGCTAACTGGAAAGTTGGAAGTTCAGCCCCATCATCTTTCATGGGAGAAAAATGAAGTTTTTGGTCCCCATAAAGATTTACACCCTCAGAAACCCTATACAGGGTCACTGTGAGTTGGAATTAACTTGTGAATTAGAAGTGAATGAGAAAAAAATCACTTGTTAAAGCAGATGTTACTAATAAGAGTTTCATTTATATTTTCTCATTTAGTACTCAAAATATTTCATATTTCTCCAGGGAAGACAAGTTATTGTTTTTATTATTGTTTTAATTTAAAGACAAGGAAACTGAAACTTAGGCTAGATTTGCTCATCTTTCTAAAGTGATCAAAGGACCTTGTAACATAAATCAAGTCTTGATGTCTCAATTATGTGTCTTCTACTTAACTGGCTTATTTTGTGCTGTTTGGTAAATATGTCTTTGTGTACTTGCTTAGATCGAGCACTAAATGCAGAAAATAAGGTTTTTAATAAATTGTCAAATTACCTGGCATTTTAGAATATATATGCAAGGAGACATGGTGTTAAAATATTAAAAGATACTCCAAGGTAAGAAAGCATTTTACACATTTATCTATCTTCACTCTTTCTGTTAGTTACTGTCATTTCAGTTAAAACTCATAGTGATTCTTTGCACAGCAGAATAAAATTCTGGCTGCCCTACAACATTTTCACAAACATTGTTATTTGTAGCCACTATGTCTATCTATTTCGCTGAAGGTGTTCCTTTGTTTTGCTCATCCTCTATTTTTCCAAATATGATGTCCTTCTCCAGGGACTAGTCCCTTAAGATAATGTGTCGAAAGTCTATGAGATAAAATCTCACCAACTTCACTTCTAAGGAGCATTAATGCTATACTTTTTCCAAGGCAAATCTGTTAATTCCTCAACCAGTCAATGGTATACTCAATATTCTTCCCTAACACCTTAATTCCAAGGCAACAATTCTTCTTGATTTTCTATTCATTGTCCAGCTTTTCCATGTATTTGAGGTGATTGGAATATTCATGGTTGAAATGCCTTAGTCCTCTAAATCACATCTTATACTCCAATTGACATATTTACTTTTGAACACTTTAAAAAGTTCCTTTGAAGCAGATTTGCCAATGCAATATGTCATTTGGTTTCCTAACTGCTGCTTCCATGACAACTGGTTGTGAATCTAAGTGAAATAAAATTCTTAACAATTTCAATAGTTTCACCACTTAGCATGATGTTGCTTATTGTTCCCATTGTGAGGATTTTTCTCTTACTTATGTTGAGATGTAATTCATACTAAAAACTAGTCTTTAATTTTCATCACTAAGTCTTTCATGTCTTCTTAGTTTTAATTTAATGTGTCACCTGCATATTGAAAGTTGTTAATGAACCTTTCTCTAACCGTGATTTCATATTCCTCTTCACATGGTCCAACTTCTTAAATTATTTTCTCAGCATATAGATTGAATATGAATAGTGAAATAATACAGATCTGTTGACATCTTTCCTAATTTTAAACCCCAGGGTATCCCTTTGTTCTATTTGAACAACTACCTCTTGCTCTATGTACAGATTTCCCATTAACAAAATTAACTCTTCTGGATTCCCATTGTTCACGATGCCACTCATGATTTATTATGATCCACATAGTTGAATATTTTCCCCTACTTCTCAAATAATTCTGATGTTGTTCTTTATTTATTTGCTTAGTTCTAACACTAAGAATAATTTGAGTTAAGATCTGAATATGGCCACTGTAGACAGATTGCATAATAAATATTACAGTCCAGGACCACAGTGAAAAGATGTGTCCAGATATAACAAAATTAAATAAAAATGTATTCTAGAAAGATTAAACAGTATTTGGTGCAAAGAAGAAAGCTTCAACCATGTGTCAAGATACTAATAACAGATAGAATGAGGGTCAATGTGATTGGAGCAGAGAGTGAAGAAGAAAAAGAAAGATGATGTGTACAGGAAAGTAGAGGTACCAGACACATAATAAGACTATAAAATTACTCTAAGTGTAATTTTTGTACTCTAAGTAAAAGTCTAATGTGTTGTATGAAGATTCTACGTGACAAGGAATTAATGGAGGCTCTAAGCCAGAGAATGAGAATGGAGATATGACTTTTCTTAATTTTTTTAAAAAAACACACATCCACTTTGTTAGGTAGAAAAAGGCAGTCATATTATGAGGACATATTTTGGAGCTATTGTCAAAGGACTTTATAATGGATTGAATATTGCAACATGGGGAAAAGAATAATCAAGATTGTTGTTGTTTTTCTTAGGTACCATTGAGTGGGAACTGACTCATAGTGACTCTATGCACAACAGAACAAAACACTGCCCAGTTCTGGGCCAACCTCACAATTGTAGCCACACTTGAGCCCATTGATGCTGCCACTTTGCCAATCCATCTCGCTTGGGGTCTTCCTTTTTTTTCTGACCCTCCACCTTACCAAACATGTTAACCTTCTCCAGAGACCGGTCCTTCCTGACAATATGTCCAAAGCATGAGAGACAAAGTTTGGCCATCTTGGCATCCAAAGAGCACTCTGAATGCACTTCTTCCAAAACAGATCTATTGGTTCTTTTGGCAGCCCATGGCACTTTCAATATTCTCCTCTAACACTATAATGCAAATTCATCAATTCTTCTACGGTCTTCATTATTCAGTGTCCAGCTTTCACATGCATATGGGGTTATTGAAAATACCTTGGCTTGGGTCAGGCACATCTGAGTCCTCAAGCTGACATCTTTGCTCTTCAACACTTTAAAAAGGTCTTGTGCAGCAGATTTGCCTAATGCAATATGTTGTTTTAGTTCTTGACTGCTGCTTCCATGAGTGTTGATAATTTATTCAAGAAGAATGAAGTCCTTGACAACTTTCATCTTTTCTCCAGTGATAAGAATGTTGTTTATTGGTC
This sequence comes from Chrysochloris asiatica, assembly GCF_000296735.1. Lineage (NCBI taxonomy): Eukaryota > Metazoa > Chordata > Mammalia > Afrosoricida > Chrysochloridae > Chrysochloris > Chrysochloris asiatica. Next base: position 6,421,083 of record NW_006408705.1, read on the forward strand.
CAGTGGTGAGGATTTTTGTTTTCTTTACATTGAGATGAAATCCATACTGAAGGCTGTGCTCTTTGATCTTAGTTTTGGCTTGAGCAATAAGTCAAGGTGGCATATCATGAGATAAAAAGGTTAGCAGAAGGAGCAGGATTTAGTAAAACATCAAACATTTAATTTTAGGCTATTAGATTTAAGATGATAATGCCCACAAAGGAAAATAATTTAATGGATTGCTGAACTTAGATCTACACTCCTTGATTATAGATTTTAAATTATACAGATAATATTTAAAGTCATTGTTATTGATTTGATTAATTCTTAAAAGAAAAAGTGCAGATGGAGAGTAGATTGATTATAACTGAGCCACAGAGCACTTGAAAACTTAAACTGATAAAGAGGAATATAAGATTATATCAAAGAAGTTTGAGAAACAGCAGGGAAGTAGAACCAGAAAAAAAAGAAAAGAATTGGAATGAAGTCAAGAAAGACGATTCTTAAGAAGACTTATCAACTTGAATGCTGAAAGATCAAATGAGACAAAATCAGATAAGTGACTATTTAATTTGTCAGATGTAAAGTGATAATAGTTTTCATTAGGGGTGGTCTTATAACTGAAACAATAAAAGAATATCATGATTAATGGAGAAAAGAATTAAGTTGTCCAAGATTTCATTTTACTTGGATTCATAATTGATGTTCATGGAAGCAGCAGTCAAGAAATCAAACAAGGTATTGCATTGAGAAAATGTATTGTTAAAGACCTCTTAAAACTGTTAAAGATCAAACATGTCACTTTAAGGACTAAGGTTTGTGTCACACAAGTCAAAGTATTTTCAATTGCACCATATGAATGTGAAATTGAACAATTAATAAGCAACAATGAAGAAGAAATGATGTGTTGCAATTGCAATTCTGGTGAAGAATATTTAAAGTACTAGGGACTGCCAAAAGAAGAAACAAATCTGCATTGGAAGAAATACAGTAAGAATGCTCCCTATAATCCAAGAGTGCAAGACTTTGTCTAACCTACTTTGGACATGTAAACAAGAGGTACCAGTCATTGGAATAAGAAAACATGGTGGTGGTGGTAACACAAAATAGGAAAACTTCCCAATTAGATGGATTGATACAGTGGCTGTGACAATGAACTCAAACATAACCACAGTTGTGAGAATGGCACAGGAACAGGCAGTGTTTCATTCTGATGTGCATAGGGTCGATATGAGTTGGAACCAACTGAACAGCACTTAGCAGCCACAACCACAACATAAAGTGTGATGGTTCAGTAGTAAAATTCTTACCTTCCCAGTGGGAGATGCACTTTTAATTCCTAGTAATACACCTTATGTGCCCCCACCACAAGTCTCAGTGTAGATTTGTGTGCAGCTATAATGCTGACCAGGTTTCACTGGAGCATCCAGACAAAGACAGATTAGGAAGAAAGGCCTAGTGATCTGTTTCCAAAACCAGCCAATGCAAACCCTATAGATCATAATATTATGATACATAATCAACGGTGTGTATGGTAGTGTTTCATTTCATTGTGCTTGAGGTTACTGTGAGTTGGGTGTCCATTTGAGGGCAGCTGTCACTAACAGCCATGAAGTGTAAAAGAATCATTTTGGAATGGTTTTAGAAGAAATATGAAGATAAAGAAATAGTAAAGTAGTGATCGGAAATGACATTATCAACTAGCTGCATTTCAAAGGGGATAAGAAAAATTTGGCAGTAGATGGAATGAAAGTGTGGTGCAGGAGAAGTTTTACTTTTTTTGGTAGTTACTGTTGTTGTTAAGTTCCTTCGAGTCAGTTCTGATGCATAGCAACTTTGTATAGGGTTTCTGAAGAACAGCTTATGGGTTTGAAGTGCTGATCTTGTGACTCACAGTTCACTGCTGATGCTACAGCAGCACACCAGGAGTTCTTCTCTGATACAGACTAGAGATTTAAAAATGTTTAATTTTAAAATGTTTCATGGTAATTTCATGAAAGAGGAGATGGAAAACTCAATGTAATATAAAAAAAGAAGGATTAATCAAGAAGCAAAATCTTTAAGAAAGATATCCAAATGATAGCCATACGGGTGAGGTTATTATTTAATATTAGTAATACTTCTTGGAATTGTAACTACAGGGAGGCAGAGTGAATAGAAAGGCAAGTGATCACAGATTTCATGGAGGAAAGTGAGCAAATTCATGTTTGATTGCTTATATAATATTAAAATAAGAGCAAGTTCATCTGATCATATAGTAGAATGAGGGGCACATTGGAGTCACTATCTCAAAACTAAAACTAGGATTGTATTAAAAAAAAAAAAAGGTGAATCAAAGTGTATTTGAAGTATTACTTTTTTTTCATGTTTTATTGTGAATTATATGATATTTTACATGAGAGAACTTTAGTTTTACATTCATTCCATCGTATATCATCTCATTGTCATGGTTCCAATCCCCTCCATACATCATCAACCAACCAAAGGGTATTCCCTATAAGCCCACCCCCTACACTGCCCCACCCCCTTTCTTAAGGACCCAGTCCCTCTCACTCTCTGGATCCAAAGTCCCCATCTGCTTCATCACTCCACGTCATGGTCTCTGCATCCATCTCCGGCCTCGCCGCTTCTCTGGGTAGGGTCCCGCTCTTGGCTCTTCTCCGCCGATGGTCTCAGACACCTCCACTCCTAGACTGGAGAGTTAATAACTCCCTTTCTTGCTACCAAACGTCCACCTTTACATTTCCAACACTCACAGTCAGCCCTGATAACAATTATTCACCATTGTATCACAAGTGACCCTTCTGCTTTTCATTTCAACACCTCCACCTAGACAGATTGGATAGTACTCACTGGAGATTCTGCCCTCCTCCACGCCCCCTAGCTCTAGGTTCCCTCTTGAAAGCTTGTAAGCCAGTTACTTCTTGCCTTTGTGGTCCCTCCCCCACATTTGGGTATCCAATGTCCAAGTTACCCAGCTCTGTCTACTCTGTGTGTGGAGGGGGTGGGAATGTTTCTTGCTGTGAGGGTTTGTTCCCTCTTTTGGGTTACTGCATCCATAGGTGTAGCTCAAGTTCATCAAATTGTCTCAGATCACTCTTTTTTTTTCCCCCCTCTTCTTTCTTCTCCTGGTTGAGTTCTGATCATCCATTCATAGGGACCAGGTGACATGGGAACCATCTGCAAGTGTGGGTGTTCTTGTGCATATGCCCTCTCCTTCTATCAGCTGGTAGCTTCACTCTCCACTCTAGACCTTTGTGGCCACACCGCTGACTCTGGGCCCAGGAGTCCCCAGGTCTCCCCACACTGCTGGCCACCCAGGTCCCCATCTGGTTCCACAGAAACCCACTGAACATTGTAGGGCTTAGCTTGCCGCTTCATTGCTGCTTTTACCCCACTTCCCCCTATCGGTGATGCGTATGGTCACCAATCAGGGCTCGTATTTCCGTTGACCTTAGTCTTGGAAAGGGATTTGCATTACGGGGACCCGACCACTTGCCTTGATGTTTCCTGGACAAGCAATTTGTTTGTTCTTGTAGTAACAGTCTATCTACCTCTATTGTTTTGTATTTTTCCTGTAGGTCTTTCTTTCAAGAAGTATCTTCTGTTCTTCTAGCTGCTCCAGGCTGGTTTGCTCGTCCTTTCAAGTGGGAATTTCCCATCTCTGGAGATCTGGATGTGGTTTAGGCTTCTACTCATAGTCTTATGTATTGCTAAGGCTCCACAGGAATGCTCCTTCACTGGGCACTTTGTAGCCCCATTTTAGGTATTCCAATCAGTTATAGGCAGAAGACGGACTTACAAGCTTTCTATGGTGATGTTTCTGACTATTCCTTTCTCTCCCCCTCCGGTGTCTATTTTATATTAAAATGCAAGGAAAACCAAGATTTAAAAGACAGCCGGGTATCTTAACATTATTCTCCACTTTTCCCCATTCCATCCGTGGGTCAATCTCTGTATCTCAGAGCCCTGTAGTTCCAAGGTTGTGCATGCATCATTCTTTATCTCTGTCCCACTTAGCCCATTCAAACATGCCTACTTATTCTCCCATCTGCTTTGTTCTTCC
>NW_006408705.1:6426158-6430258 GCF_000296735.1 Chrysochloris asiatica
TCTTGTTCAATTTTCCCTTCAATCATGATATAATGTCCATCTTTATCTATTATGCTGGCTTTTGCCTTAACATTTATTTTATCTGAGATTAGTACTGCCACTCCTGTTTGCTTTTTATTGCAATTAGCTTGGTATGTTTTTTCCCATCTTTAACTTTTAACCTGTTTTTGTCTCTGAGTGTGAGATGTGTCTCTTGCAGACAGCATATTGAAGGATCTTGTTTTCTTATCCATTCTGGCACCCTCCGTCTCTTAACAGGTGCATTTAATCCATTTACGTTCAGTGTAATTATCGATAGGTATTGATTAATTGCTGCCATTACTTTTTTGTGTGTGTTTGTGGCGTTGCTGCTTCTTTGTTCTGTTTGTCTTTCTTTGTTGAATTCATGATTTTTGCGTTCTTGCTTGTAAGTTTCCTCATAGTTTTAGTGTTTTCATATTCTTCTTGGATTTTCATTCTCTTGGTATGTTGTGCAGTATTAATTTTCATTGAGGTTGCCTTATAGTCCATTAACTTTTCAGACCATTTATTGCAATCTATTTTATCCCGTAATCGACCTGACCTTCTCCCTATCTGGATCTCTTTTACTACAGGTTTACCTTTTTTTACATTGTACTTGTTTTGGTCATAGACTGACCTTCCAGAGTCTCTGAGTTTGTTCTTATAGTTTTGTTTTGTTACCAGTTCTTATTTCTGTTGACTTAATTCAGGGAGGGGCTGCCACAAATGTCAATCTCTGGTTGTTGTCTCTTCTTGTTGGTTCTCAGTCCACAGATTTCCCTTTAGGATGTTTTGTAGTGCAGGGTTGGCTTTGATAAATTTCCATAGCTTCTGTTTACCCTGGAATATTTTGATTAACTATCATATTTGATTGATAGCTTTGTTGGTTAAAGGATTCTTGGTTGGCAGTTTTTTTCTTTCAGGGTTTTATATATGTCTCCCCATTGCCTTCGTGCTTGCATGGTTCCTGCTGAGAGATATGAGCATAATCTGACTTACTTACCTTTGTATGTAACCCTTCTGTTTTCTCTGTCCGCTTTCAGAAGTGTCTCCTTATCTTTGGGTTTGGAGAGCTTGACTATGATATTTCTTGGTGATTTTCTTTTGGGGTCTGCTCTTCTTGGAGTTCATTGAGCTTCTTGTATGTTTATCTTTTCACTTTTCAGGATTTTGGAGAAATTTTCTTCCAGTAGCTCTTTGACTATTTCCTCTGTGAACTTGTGTGATTCTTCTTGTTCTGGAATGCCAATAATTCTTAAGTTATTCCTCTTCATATTGTCCAACATGAATCTTATACCTTCTTCTGAATTTTTTTTATCCTTTTTTGTGTTTGTTCTTCTATCTTAGTGGTATTGAGAGGCTTGTCTTGCAGCTCACTGATTCTTCCTTATATCTCATCTATTCTACTCCTCTGCCCTTCAGAATGTTATCTATTTCTGCCATTTTGTTTTTGATTGTTTGGACCTCATTCTGTAGGCTTTGCAAAGTTTCCAATCTTGTAGCACTTTCCTGACTTCTTCCTTATTTTTCTCAACTCCATTGTAAAGAGTTTTGAAACATTTTATAATCATTTTTCTGAATTCTTTCTTAGGCATTTCCAGGGCCTGCCCTCCTTCCAAAATGGAGTCCAGTTCTACTTCTAGGTGATTTGTCTTAGATATTTTATCTTTTTTCTGGGCATGTGCTGATATGGTCATCTGCTTTTGCTTCTTGGACATGCTTAATGTTTACCTGTGGCCCTAATACTTAATTGAGTATGTATTTTGGTACTTTTTTATGCTTTTGATTGCTTCCAGGAAGATGTGATCAGGGTGTGGTCTTCCCTTTTCACTCTTCTTATTGCTTAACTCAGAGTAACTTTCACAGGTGTTGCCTGTTTCTCTAGTATATGACAGCTGGTATTGGTTCTTGCCTGGGTTTTGGTGTTTTATAAGGTTTGATTGCAGCTTGGCTGTTTGGCAGTAGTTTGCTGGCTCTTCTCAGCTAATATAGGGAGACAAAGAGTCCTCCAATAGCAGAAGGGAGGCTATGTAATGGCCAAACAACAGCGGTCAGGTAAAAAACTAAATCAGAATCAAAAGCAAAAACAAAAATGGGAGAAAGAGGAAAAAGGGGGTGGAGGAGAAACAGAAGAAAATAATGCAGCACCAGCAAAAACAAGACTAATAAGGCATTCTGTATTCACAAAAAAGGGAGAGTGGGGGAGAGAAGAAAAAGAGGAAGAAGAAAAGAAAAAAAAAATAATTAAATTATTATAAAAAAATAAAAATAAAAAATCTGTGGCTTAATACAAGTATGTCTTTAATGTACTAACTCTCTTTCAGTCACTTCTGCCCTCATTTCCTTGTTGTTTGGCAATGTCAAGTCAATTCTACCCATAGCGACCCTGTACAGGGTTTCCGAGGAGCGGCTGGTGAGCCCGAACCACCGACCCTGAAGCTCAAAAGGCCCTGCAGTGCAGTGCCCCAACCCACAGTGCCATGCCAGGACTCCTGTGAAACCAGTGAAAAACAGCAGACCCAAATAGCATGCACATCCGGGTCTCAGCTTGGGCTGAGGGTGCGGGTTCCTGAGGAGGGGCTGGTAAGCTTGAACCACTGGCCTTGAAGTTCAAAAGGTTCTGTAGTGTGGTGCCCCACCTCACAGAGCTACTCTGGGACTCCTTCCAAACCAGCGAAAAAAGGCAGACCCAAATAGGACGCACATCCACCTCTCAGCTTGGGCTGACTGTGCAGGTTCCAGAGGAGGGGCTGGTGAGCCTGAACCACCGAACTTGCAGTTCAAAAGGCTTTGTAATGTGGCGCCTTAACCCACAGCACCATGCCGGGACTCCTGCCAAACTAGCGAAAAAAGGCAAACCCAAATAGGACACACATCCACCTATCAGCTTGGGCTGAGTGTGCAGGACCCAGAGGAGCGGCTGGTGAGCTTGAACCACCCGACCTTGCAGTTCAAAAGGCTCTGCAGTGTGGCACCTGAAGTATTACTTTTGTATATACATTTAATTTCCTTTATATCTCAAAAGTGATTCTGGAGTCCTCATGTGGTGCTGTAAGATAAACAGTAGTGTGCTAAATGTTAAGTTGGTGATTCAAGTCTATCAGCTGCTCTTCAGAAACCACATACAGAGTGGCTATGAGATAAAACCAACTCAACAGCACTTAACAACAGCATATAAGAATTGGTAATGCCTTAATTGGTAAGTGCCATTGAGTCAGTTCTAACTCATAGCAACCCTGAATAGTGCTTCTGAGGAGCAACTGGTGGCTTTGAATTGCCAACCTTGCAGTTAATAGTCCAAGGCTCATCCTACAATGCCACACCAAGATCCTAAATTTTACAAACATCTGACATATTGCCTCTGGACTTTTAAATGTAAAATTATCATTTTAGTGTCAAAATATTAGCATAATTCACAATGACAATGATCATTTGTTGAAATTATAAAAATTATTTTTGTACAATGTATGTCACTATTTATAAATATTTCTGGCATATTCATATTTCCCACGACATGAATAGCTAAGAAACATAACAATATTAAAAATAACTCAAGTTCTACTAGAACCTGTATTAATCATAATAAAAAATTTTTATTAATAAATACTAAGTGACATTTCCACCACTCAGAATGCAGAAATCATTGAACAATCTCTTTGATATCCCATGCCAGTAAAATTTTGTTAAAGGTAATACAGAAATGACTGCAAGCATATATTGACAAAGAATTTCCAGAGGTTCAAGTTGGATTTAGAAGAGGCTGTGGAATGAGGGATATCATTGCTGATGCCCGAAGGATCTGGGCTGAAAGCAGAGAATTTCAGAGAGATGTTTACTTGTGCTTTATTGACTTATACAAAGGCTTCTGATTGTGTGGATCATGACAAGCTGTGGACAACATTGCTAAGTATAAGTATTCCAGAACACTTAATCGTGTTCATGATGAATCTGTACCTGGACCAAGAGGCAGTTGTTCAAACAGGACATGGAAACACTGAATAGTTTAAAATTAAGAAAGGTGTGTGGCAAGGTTGTATTCTTTCACCATACTTATTCAACCTGTATGCTGAGCAAATAATCCAAGAAGCTGGGTTCTATGA
>NW_006408705.1:6430938-6436069 GCF_000296735.1 Chrysochloris asiatica
CATGGCAATGAAACAATATACGATAGGATGAATGAAAAACTAATGTTCTCCCATGTAAACTATTACATAATTCACAATTAAACATGAAAAAAAAAAAAGAATTGATGCTTTTGATCTATGATGTTGGAGGAGAATATTGAAAGTGTCATAGGCTGCAAAAAAACCAATAGATCCACCTTGGAAGAAATGCATCCAGAGTGCTCCATGGATGCCAAGATAGCCAAACTTCGTCTCTCATATTTGGACATATTGTCAGGAGGGACCAGTTGCTGGAAAGGGATATCATGCTTGGTAAGATAGAGGGTCAGAGAAAAGAGGAAGGCCCCCAATGAGATGCATTGGCCAAGTGGCAGTATTGACGGGGCTCAAGCGTAGCAATAGTAATGAGGTTGGCCCAGGATTGGGCAATGTTTTATTCTGCTGTGCATAAGGTTGCTATGAATCAGTAAAGACTCGATGGCACCTGACAACAACAAGTGACATTAGGAGATATTTCTTTTAACATAGACCTAAATCAATGAGGTATACAACTGTTTAATCTTGTTTATGGAAATGTTTTATTTTCCCTATAGAGTCACTAAGATGTTTCGTTAAAAAGAAGACAATGGATAGCAAGTATAGAGAAAATAAATTCCATATATTCCATTTTTGGTTTAATTAGAAAGGATGCCAAGTTTCTACAAAACAAAAGGCCATACAGTTTTCAGATTTCCCCAAATAATATTATTTGTTTCAATGAAAATATTCACTCACCCATTTTTCTTTGTTTTTTTAAAGAAAAGAATCAACACTGTAATTCATGTTGTCTAAGAGTACTGGTGTACTGCTGTGAGTTAATGCGATGTACTGCAAAGTCATCTGAACTACAAGGTTGATGGTTCAAGCTCACCAGCTGCTACTCAGAAATTCTATTCAGGGTCGCTAACTGTTGGAACTGACTCAATAACATTTAACAAAAACAACAAGGAGATTTTCTACAAGGTGGCCTTTTTAGCAGAAAGTAGTTTATTTAATAAAGAATATACTGTTGTACACAAATTTAGTGTTTTGAAATAGAATGTCATTATTTGTCAGAAAGTAGCAAGGCCTATCCATCTGTATGAGGTTTAATCATGTATGTAACTAACTTGCTAATAAATTGATGAATGTTTTAATTGATTTTCCTTATTGATCAACAATGATACAACTTTTACTATAAAATGCACATTGTAGTTCTAATAAAGTGAGGCTTTCAGGCACACAACATTAATATGCACTCTTCAAATTTAAGGAATTTTACAAATATACAGGGACATTTCTGTAAATAAAAATTACCTAGTTGGATTTGAGCATCTAATGGGAGAATGATTTATTAGGAAAATTGGGATCATGTAGCTATATAAGAATGAAATACATATGCATAATGATTTAAAAAGAACCCTCTTTTCAACATATTGCCTTAGACCAATAACTATTTTACCTCACCTTGTCTCTCAGCATTTTTTACTGTTTTGTCTTCTTATCTTACCAAGAGCCAACCATCTCAACAGAAAAATTAATAAATAAATAAATAAAATCAAAATACTACTGAGCAGGGGTTTGTGGGAGGAGGAGGGAGGTGGCAGTAGAACACAGGATAGGGGGCACATGCATCATAGTTTGGGCGTTGGGGAAGGCATTCCACAAGAAGGAGGAGGGGTGAAAGAACAAGGTAGATAGGGGAACACTGAAACAGGTGTGCATGGGCTAAATGGGACAGAGGTAAATAGGGATGCATGTTCAACTTTGGAACAACAGGACTCTGTGATTCAGGGATGAAGGCATAGTCTGAAGAGGGGACATAATACTAAGAATCTTGACTGTCTTATGAATACTGGTTTCCCTTGCCTACTATGGTAAAATAGACAGTTGAGTGGGATAGAAAGAATGTCAGGAAACATTGCAGAAAGTTTATAAGCCCATCTTCAGCCTATAACTGATTGGAACACCTAAGAGGGGTTCTGTAACTTTCCCAGTGAAAAAAGGCTCCTCTTGTGGAGCCTTTGCAATATATAGGACCTTAGGTGGAATCCTGAGCCACATCCAGAACCTTCTGAGGTGGGACATTCCCACTAAAAAGGACAAGCAGAGCAGCCTGGATTAGCTAGAATGACAGAAGATACATCTTCAAAGAAAGATCATAAGGAAAAACCCAAAACAAAAATGCCAATATGATTGGCTACTCCAAGAATAAGCAAGTTGTTCACCCAGAAGTCATCAAGGCAAATTTGTCCTAAGTGCTTTCAGGACAAACCCCCCTCTAACACTGAAACTCAAAGGGAACACATGAGCAGACATGCAAGCTTGCTAGTGATCACATTGGTCTTCTAGTGAGTGGAAGAGGGGGAAAGGCAGCAATGAAAAAATGGGCTGAGTTCAACCATGTTCCATAGACTCCCATTGACCTGAAGATGAGAGAGAGAAGAGGAGGGTTGGTTGGTCCAAAGTGTGGTGAGACCTGGGGACACCTGATTCCATAGACTAGGATATAGCCACAGAGGGCTAAAGCTAAAAATGAAGTATATAGCTGATATGGAGGGATAGAAGACTCACAAGAACACCCAAACTTGCAGAAAGTACCCATTTGACCTAGCCTTGATGGCTTGATAATCAGAACTCAACTGGAGGGAGATAAAAAAGAAATTTTTTGATAAAGGAAATGAGTGTAAATTTCTACAATTTGATGAACTTGACCTATAGTCATGGAGGTAGTAACTCAAAATACCAACAGAGAGGGAAGGTGTCTTCACATCAAGTATCAATGTTACCTACTCTGTATACAGGGTAGATAGGGAGGGACGGGCAACTTTGATATTGGCTACCTAAAATGAGGGGCGATAAAGGCACAAAGTGACTGGCTTATAGGTTTCAAGAGGGAGTTTAATTTAAGAATTAAATTAGAGTCCCCACTGAATAGTTTTTATTTTGTCTGCATGGTTGTGGTAAAAAGAGATGGGGAGAAGATTCTTATGATTCAGTAATGAGTAATTGTTATCATGACTAATTGTGAATATCACAATTGTAAAGGTAGAAGTTTTATAACAAAAACAGAGAAGTATTTAACCTTACAGTCCAGAAACAGAGGACCCTAGGACCATCAAGACAGAAGAACACAAGCAGAATGCCGGACCTTATCCAGAGAAGCAGCAACATCAGAGATGGAGGCAGAGATGGGGGCATGGAGAGAGGGAGCAGCTAAGGACTCTAGATTCATGGCAAGAGAGGGACTGAGAGCAAGTGGCCAGAAAGCAGACTTGCAAAAGGTGCCCTTTGGTGGTGTAAATTATTATATATGCCTGTATGTTTAAAAAAAAAAGAATAGCTAAAATGAATAGTGAGAAATACTGTTAACTGATGTTACATGGAGGCGATTACAATCATAAAAAAATATTTGATTTGTTTAGTGTAAAACTGATGATCTGCCCTGTAATCTTTCACTCAATTCACAATAAAAACTTTAAAAAAAAATACTACTTAGCACATAATTTTCAGAAAACAATTGTAAATGTACATATGTTGCGTGGTATTTCTTCTTTAAAATCTTTCATAAACACTGAAGTCTATTTAATGAATATAAGACATCATCAATTTGGATCTTATATTCTTCATTTATGAAATAAGGAATTTGGATCTTTTGACCTCTAAGAATCCTTTGAACTGTTAGCTTCTGGGGTGTGAATCAAACCCAGCTTGAGCCACAGAATCCTTTTAGAATATTGTTTGTACTAAAGTGGAATTGATTAAGATGGAAAGTGGCAGTAATAATCATGCAGGTAGTGTTGATACAGGCCATCAAGTCTGTTCTGACTCATAGTGACCCTATGCCTGACAGAATGAAACACTGCCCTCCTGAGTCATCCTCACAGTTGTTATTATGCTTGAGCCCATTGCTGCAACCACTGTGCCCATCCATCTGGTTGTGGGTCTCCCTCTTATTCACCGACCCTCCACTATATCAAGCATGGTGTCCTTCTCCATAGACTGGTCCTTCTTGATAATATATCTGAAATATGGGAGATGAAGTCTCATCATCCTTAGTTCTAAGGAGAATTCTGACTGTACTTTTTCCAACATGGATTTGTTTGTTCTTCTGGCAGGCCACATTACTTTCAATATATTCAGAAACACCATAATTCAAATGCATTGGTTTTTTACCCATTATTCTTTATTCATTGTCTTACTTTCACATGCTTATGTGGTCAGGCACAGCTTAGTCCTCAAACAGCTATCTTTACTCTTGAATACTTTAAAGAGGTCTAGTGCAGCACATTTGCCTAATGCAATAAATGTGACTTCTTGCAGATGATACAACCTTGTTTGCTGAAAGTGAAGAAGACATAAAACATTTATTGATGAAGATCAAAGACTATAGTCTTCATTATGAGTTGCATCTCATTGTAAAGAAAACAAAAATCCTCACAAGTGGACCTAAAAATAGCATCATTTTAAATTGAGAAAATATTGAAGTTGTGCAAACATTCGTTTTGCTTTGATCCATTATCAACACTCATGTAAGTTGTTGTTGTTGTTGTTGTGTGCCGTGGAGTCAATTCTGACCCATAGTGACCCTGTACAGAGTTTCCGAGGCTGTAAATCTTTACGAGAGCAGAACGCCTCATCTTTCTCCCGCGGAACAGCTGGTAGTTTCAAACTACTGACCTTGTGGTTCACAGCCCGATTTGTAAACACTACGCTACCAGTCTGAACTAATCTGATAGCACTTAATAGCAACAACAGCAAGTATGTATGAGGTTGGAAATAGAAATACCTTATGATCCAGCAATTCTTCTACTTGGTACTTACCCACAAGAAATACAAGCCATAACACAAACAGATATATACACACCAATGTTCATGCCTGCACTATTTACAATTGCAAAATGATGGAGACAGCCTAAGTGCCCATCATCTGAAGAATGGATAAACAAACTGTGGTACATACACACAATGGACTACTAGGCTACCTTGAAGAAAAACAAGGAAACTGCAAGCCACAGCATAACATGCATGAACCTCTAGGATATTATGCTGAGGGAAATTAATCAGTTACAAAAGGAGAAATATTGCCTAAGACCACTGTTGTAAATAACTAAGAAAAAGAACTCACCCAAAA
>NW_006408705.1:6437940-6440382 GCF_000296735.1 Chrysochloris asiatica
TCACCTCTTCAGTTTTTCCATTTGCTTTGGCTTCTCTACGTTGGAGAGCAAGTTTCAGAGTCTCTTCTGACATCCATCTTGATCTTTTCCTTCTTTCTTGTCTTCTTAATGACTTTTTGCTCTCTTCATGTATGATATTCTTGATGTCATCCCACAACTCTTCTGATCTTCGGTCTTTAGTGTTTAATTAATCAAATCTGAACCTGCCTAACTGTTCTCCCATCTGCCTTGTTCTTCTATTCCAGTCCCCTTCTTATGTATTGCCAGCCCCGCTCTGCCCGCGCCCCCAGCACCCAAGCTTCCCTGTGTCTATTCCTTACCATGTGCTCTATCTTCCCCTCCCTCCCTCCCTTCTTCTCATCCCATACATCCCGGTGATAGGTTAAATTGGCCAGAGGTAAATGATCATGTATGCACAACCTTGGAATAACAGGGCTGTGGTATACAGTGATTGAGGCGTGGTTTGAATGGGTAAAGAGGGGAATAGTTTTAGGATACTTGGCTCTCTTTTAAATCTTTGTTTCCTTTGCCTAACATTGTGAAATAGACACTTGAGGTGGGGAGTGGAAGAATAGCCAGAAACATCCCAATAGAAAGCTTGTAAGCCCGTCGTCAGCCTATAACTGATTGGAATACCTTAAAGGGGGCTAGAAATTGCCTAGACCCAAAATGGGGTCGGGGGGGGGCTGCTATAAAGGCAAGGAGTGACTGGCTTACAAGCTTTCAATGGGGAGCCCAGTTCCAGATGGAATAGGGGTAGGCAGAACCTCCACTGAATGATTTCCAATCTGTTGGGACCAGGCTGGAAAAAAGAAATGGGGATCAGACTCTTGTGGTACAATAGTGAATAATTGCCATCAGGACTGACTGTGAGGGTCAGAAATGTAGAGGTAGATTTTTTTTTTTTACAAAAGGAGCAAAATGATTGATTTTGCAGCCCAGGAGTAGAGGTTCCTAGGATCATAAAGTGAGAATAGCAGAGAGTGTGACCCTACCCAGAGAGACAGTGAAGCCAGGCATGGAGACAGAGATGATGATGTGGACAGATGGAGTAGCTGGGGACACAGGACTCAGGAAGGGAGAGGGGTTGTTTGATGACAGCCAGGGGCAAGGGTTTGTGGGGTGTATCCTTTGGTTATTTGATGATGCATGGAGGGGATTGTAATCATGGCAACAAAACAAAATACAATTGGATGAATGTGAAGCTTAAGTGGGACAGATGTAAAAAATGATGCATGCACAACCTTGGAACAACAGGGCTCTGGGATACAGGGATTGAGACATGGTTGGAATAGGGGAAAAGGAGGAAATAATGTTAAGATGCTTGGCTGTCTTTTGAATCTTGGTTTCCCTGGAACACCATTTTAAAATAGACACTTGAGGGGGAGAGAAAGGAACAGCCAGAAACATCACCATTGAAGGCTTGTAAGTCCATCTTCTGCCTATAACTGATTGTTGTTGTTAAGTACCATCGAGTCAATTCCAACCCATAGCGATCCTGTATAGGATTTCCGAGGAGCAGCTGGCAAATTTGAACTACCAACATTGCAGTTCAAACGGCTTTGCAGTCTGGCACATTAATCCACAGCACCACATCAGGACTCCTATAACTGATTGGAATACCTAAAATGGAGCTACAATATGCCCAGTGCAAGAGGCTTCCTGAAGAACCTCTGCATTACATAAGACCATAGGTGGCATCTTGAACAGCATCCAGAATCTTCTGAGGTGGGAAATTTCCACTTGAAAGGACAAGCAGACCAACCTGGAGTGCCTAGAAGAATAGAAGATACTTCTTGAAAGAAAGACTGACAGGAAAAATACAAAACAATATAGGCGGACCAACTGATTACTACAAGAACAAACAAGTGGCTAGCCCAGGAGACATCAAGATAAGTGGTCAGGTCCCATCAGGGCAAACCTCCTTCTAAGACTAAGACTCAATGGGAATACATGCTCTCATCGGTGATTACGTTTGTTGATAATAAGGGGAAGTGAGAGAAAAATCAGCAATGAAGCTGTGAACTAAGTTGTATAACATTCAATAGACTCATGTGATCCCTGGTGGAGACCTGGTTGGCCACCAGTATGGCAAGACCTTGGGACTCTTGGGCCTAGAGTCAGTAACATAGCCACAGAGGACTAGAGTAGAGAGTGAAGTGTTCAGCTGATAAGAAGAGAGGGCATATGCACAAAAACACCCACACTTGAAGATAATACTCATTTGACCTGGCTTCAATGACTGGATGATCAGAACTCAACTAGATGAAGAAAGAAGAGGAAAAAAAGAGTAATCTGATACAATTTGATGAACTTGACCTACACCTATGGAAGCAGTAGCTCATAAGAGGAAACAAATCCTTACAGCAAGGATCATTCTTACCCCCTCCATACACAGAGTAGACAGGGATGGGCAGCTTGGACATTGGCTACCCAAAATGA
>NW_006408705.1:6440482-6447858 GCF_000296735.1 Chrysochloris asiatica
CTTGGACATTGGCTACCCAAAATGAGTGGGCTACAAAGGCAAGAAGTGACTGGCTTACAAGCTAGCAAGAGGGAGCCTTGATTCAGAGGGTGTGGAGGAAGGTAGACACTCCACTGAGTAGTATCCAATCTGTCTAGGCCGGGCTGATGAAAGGAGATGTGGATAGGTCTCTTGTGATACAATAGTGAATAATTGTTATCAGGACTGATTGCAATTGTTGGAAATGTAAAGGTAGATGTTTTGTAGCAAAAGGAGGGGAGTGATTAACTTTGCAGTCTAGGAGCAGAGGTCCTCAGCACCACCAAGGGAGAAGAGCAGAGAGTGGGACCCTCCCCAGAGAACCAAAATCAACACTTTAAAACAACATCTCAAACAACTAGAAACAGACCAGCAAAGTAAATAGTCAACAAAAGAAAGGAAATAATAAAGATTAGAGCAGAAATAAATGAGATAGGAAACAGAAAAACTGTAGAAAGTATCAACAGGACAAGAAGCTGGTTCTTTGAAATAATTAATATCTTAAAAAGAGTATTTCCAATGAAGAAGCCATTAGTCTTGCAATATTCTATCTTGCAGTCTCTAGCACCATTTTTATCATGTATGTGATATATTTCAACTACTGATCTTCTTTGTTTTCCACGTTCACATTTATATCAACATCATGATTCGTGTTTGATGAATTGCAGACTGAAAAAAAATGGTAGAATTTTTCATTTTATTAGTACTGGTTTTTTTTGTTTTGTTTTGTTTTGTTTTGTTTTGTGGTTGGAGGGTAATTTGAATACAGTAATGTTACTAACTGGTCTTCCTTATAGCCATTTGGATATTATACTATCACAGACAGTATTTCACTTCAAGACAGATATTGAAAGGTTCTTTTTGATGATGAATGCAATGTCATTTCTCTTCAAATTTTAGTTCCTTCCATAATAAAAGCAGCAGCAGTAATGAACTAAATTGTTCATTGAGAGTATGGCACATGACCCGCCATGTTTCATTCTATTGTGCATAGTGTCGCTCTGAGTCAGAACCAACTTGACGGCACCCACCAATATCAATAGTATAGTAATGCATTTGATCCTTTGATTCAAAATGGCCTGTATCAGTCCATTTTAGATTGTTAATGCCTAGGATATCAATGTTTATGTGCTTCATTTCATTGTTGACAACTTCTAATTTTCCAAGATTCTACATCCCATGTTCTGATTAATGATGGATGTCTGCAGCTGCTTCTCCTTATTTTGAAATGTTCTTTATCAGAAAATGAAGGTCTGAAAGCTTTATTCAATTCCCATCGTCATGGTGAACTCTAATTTGAGGAAGCAGCTCTTTCCTTTTATTTTGAGTGTCTTCTACTTGAGGGGCTCATCTTCTGGTACCATATTTGTCAATGTTTCACTGATACTCATGGTTTTCAGTAGCTAAACATTATGAAATAGTCTGCCTTTCATTCTTTCTAGTCTTTCCTAGTATGGATGCTCACTTGAAACCTGCCCATGCTGGATAACGCTGCTGATATTTAAGATAGCATAGCTTCCAGCATCACAATTACATATAATCCTGCACAATATGACCAACTTACAGAATACTGGAGGTAAAGCATGCAGGCATTGCATTTGCCATATTTCATTAAGGTTAGCCTGCCACTCAAATGCCTAATATTTTGAGAGCTATCACTCACTACTTTAAACAATCTTGCATACATATATCGAAGCATCTGTGTAACTCAAAGCATGTTTGAATTGGATTAGAATTTATCTGCACAAAACAATTTCCTAAAACCAAAGTGATCAGCAGGAAGGAAGGAAGAATCCTAACAAATGACCTCACTACATAATTATAATGCTACTTTTCTGAGTTCTGTGTAATCTAACTATGGAATCAAAGGTGTAATTTGAATGCCCCATATAGATTTATCTTTTTACTGGAAGTTGAAGCTTGAAATGAGTTTCAAAAACTGACTTATGTTTCTCAGAATATTTAAAATGAAGTAAAGGTAGTGTTCCTGGAATTTAAAATAGAAAGGGGTAAACTGAGGGAGAAATTGACTTTTATTCTACTCACCTAATGTGGTTTGATTTTTTCATTTGTTTTTCAATAAACACATCTAAGACAATAAATAAATAAATTATACTAAAAAGCATTCACTGAAACATCAGGAAAGTGAAGAGATCACAGTAGAAATATGGTTTTAAAATCACAGGGTTAGGATAATGACTGCAATCTTAAATGCTCATGATTCATTAGTAAGATGCCAGCTAATGGTTTTTCCCTGTTCAGAGGCTAGAAGAGTGACGAAAACTTGGGAACGATTTGTCAAATGAGTTTATGCACCTTGAGAATCAGTCTGTATGACCCTGAAACCAAAAGAAATAGATGGTTCCTGGCTACCACAAAAAAATTATTTTAGAAGGATTACACTAAAAGGTCCTGGATAGAGTGGGAGAAAATGTGGAATAAAACTCAAAATAGTAAAGAAAAAAGAAAAACTGTCTTGCTTGTTGGTCAGATAGACTAGTGGCACCCTCAGACTTTGGCCCTTTGTCACTATTCAGGTATGAAGCTGAAATCATTCCTGTGGCTCAATTATCAGCTATGTAATAGATAGGTATATGTTGTTGTTGTTGTTAAGTGCCGTCGAGTCGGTTCCAACCCATAGCGACCCTGTACAGGGTTTCCGAGGGTGTAAATCTTTACGGGAGTAGAAAGCCTCATCTTTCTCCCATGGAGCGGCTGATAGTTATATATGGGGACAAAACCACTAGTGAGATACACACAACACAGACTGATCAACCATTCAAGATCAAAAGGGCAGCATTAACCTGAGGACAAAATTCAAAAGTCTAGTGAAAACAGGAGAACTAGTAACAAGGAACATGTGGCTGAGTGAGATAAGTAATGTTTCATTGAGGGGGCTGCAATGAAGATATAATAAAATATATGATTTGTTGAATGTATATCTGATTCTCTGCTCTATATACCTTTACTCAATCTATCATAAACAGTCAAAAAACAAACAGACAAACACGAACCTAAAATAGCTGTTTCATTATCCATTTCATATTAATATCTTTAAATCTCCTCTCTTACAACTTCACTAATACCTTGAGCAGTTAGGGTTCCTTTCCAAGTAGTATTTATTAGAGGTGAAGCCAAGCCTTGCCTTTGCTCCCCAAGAAGTGTTTGAAAATATGATGCATGTTTGACATTTTTGTTTTGTTTTGTCATTGAGTGACTGCTGATAGTTAGTAGACCGAAGCCAAGAATGCCAAATATCTATCCTTCTACACATGGGAGATTTCTACTAAATGAAGAACTGTTCTGTCCTAAATGCCAATAGTACATCTGCTGAGAAACAGTGTGTGACTCTTTCTAGTATAGTTTTTATCCCTCCACTAGATATATGAACAGCCATAAAGCTCCATGACTATGATTTATACAAATATCTCTTTTTTGAAGTCTTGGTGTGGCACTGTAGGATAAGTACTGAACAGTAAGGTCAATTTGAACCACAAGATCAGCAGTTCAAACTCACCACCATTCCTTGTAAACCCTATATGGTGCCACTGTGAGTCAGAACTGACTCCACAGCATGTAATAATACCACCATTACCATGGTCTGGAATCGACTTGCTGGCATTTAACAACAACACGAATATCTATATCTATAGAAATCTGGAAGTATTTTCCCTGTGTATAAAGCTTGCATCTTTGTACCATGATTATTTTGTATAATTTAAAATAGTTTTTATTGTAAAAAAAATAAGGAATTAAAACACTAACTTAAGAATGAATTTATAAAACTGGCAAATAATTTTCTATTTAAAATGAAAAATTTTCAGATTCTTCAACTTTGTGCTTCACTCAAGATAACTTACCTGTTGTAGCATACTACCTAATGGAACTTACAACTGATGTAGGTAGCATTTCCATTTAGTGCTCATAATTCTTAGTTTCTTTATTTCATGGACATTTTAGTTATGGTTTGGGAAAATGCAAGCTGCTCTGGGGAAATAGCCACATTCTCAGCCATGTGCTTATATAATTCCTCTATAGTTTTGAAAGAAAGAAAATTAACAAGGTAGAAAGAAAGAGGAAAAACAAACAAACTCAAAACATTTGATTCTTCCCTGTGCTTAAACAGTAGGGTCCAATGTTTTAACATTAGTGTGGAGTCAATTCTGATTCATGTCCATACCATGCATGTCAGATAAGAACCCTGTTCTATAGAGTTTTCTATAGCTATTTTTTTTCAGAAGTAGATTTGCAAGTCTTTGGGTGAACCTGAAGCTCCAACCTTTGATTAGCAGCTGAGTGAGTTAACCATTTGCACCACTCAGAGACTCTGCTTTAATACTCATGAATTAATCATGTTTATATGTCTTCTGAGCAAATCAAAGATATAGGTTCTCTAGTTCTCACTTTCTCCTTCCAGGTTCAATTCATTTCCATTCACAGCTAAGCCATCAACTTGCTGGTCTGATGATTATGATTATAATTTTGTGTTTACTGAGATTCAGGAAGCATAATGTCTACATGTTGTGAATTGATAAGTTTACTTTAGTGAAGGTTTTCCAAATATTCTCACTCTACTTCAGGTTGAAACAGGCTATCTTTTTTCACTGAGTTCAGTAAAGACAACAACAGCAGGAAAGTAAAGAATTTATTATTTTTTTAATTATATTCTGCCAAATAACTAGCTTGACTAAAACTTTTATGTTTACTTCATTTGTGTGGTTTAGTGGGAATTCAGTTATAGTGTGTAGCTGTGGTTGAAAATACATTTTCTTTTATATCAGTTATTTTAAAGTATGTTGAAAACCATTCTTTGCTCAAAGTATCACAATATATGCACTTAAATTCTTCCAGAGGGAAATATAGAATTGATTTTAGCAGTAATCCCTATATTCCCCTGTAAATATACACTTATATGAACTTCACTTGAATGTATACATTTTAAGAACTGGTATCTGTAAAAATTCAGGAACAAATACATTTAAACTGTATTATATATATTAAAAAATGATATAGATACCATATATATGAACACAGAGAATTGGATCAACATTTTCATAATCTAATGGATCTAGAAATGGCCTCACTGTATTTATGAATTTGAAGTTTATCCCATACAGTTAATTAAAAGTGATAATTCTTCTATTTTCATTATGTTAAAACTTACATTTACCCATTCAATGCCCTTAACTTTCAAGCTAAGTATTTGAGCTGCTCCAATAAAGATTACTGCCCAGGAAAATCTATAGAGCAGTTCTACTCTGTCCTATAGCTTTCTATGAGTCTGAATCAACTCTATTGCTTACCACAACAGTAGTATACTTTCGTCACTACACCATCTTATTTCCCTCATCTTGTCAGATTCTACAAAGATTTCTGCCTTCTTTCTATTTTGTCCCCTTGATTTCTGACTCTTATCTTATTAGGCAGAGGGTTTTTTTTTGTTTTGTTTTGTAAACAATTATTAAAGGGTTCAAAATGGAGAATCAATGTCAAATGTTTTTGGTTATCAACTTCTATTGGTGAGTTATATTTTAAATGTATTCTTTTATAAATGATAAAATATGACTATAAAGTATCAGTTATTAATGGATATTTTTTATATTACCTATTCTGTTTGTTTTGCAGGTAATTATCTTTGCATTAAAGGCTTTTCATCTTTACCATTCAATTTAAATAAGATTTAACAATGTTTTGTATTACATCTATTTTTTACATCATATGAGTAATACTTATGCAATTGGCAAGTTTAATGTACATAATTAAGGAATAGAGAATAAGTCTCTTGTCATTATACTGGATAATATGTCCCTATAAAGAGATTCTTTGATTTAAGAAAAAAAAGACTAGTTATAAATAATGGTTCATTTACTAAGCAGTCAAATAGAATACAATTGCTTAAAAAGTATGTTTGTCAAGAATTTAGAAAAAAATATATTCTAATTAGATTTCATGTGGGAATTAATTTAATACCCATATAATTACTAAATAATGAGATTATTATACTGGTACATTTCATAGTGGAAGTGTTGAATTTTTTTTAAATTGTTCTCTTGCAAATAATTGCACGCAAGATCACTCTTCAGAGGTTTGAAAATCATTGAAATAATATTAATTAAATCTAACTTTGGTAAATAAAAATTGGAATGGAAACTTTATATTCAATTTAATATATTTAGACAAATAATTCTTTTCTAGCTACATCTGACAAAAGAAGTAGAAAAGAAAATAGTGCAAGTGCAGGATGTTTTATGGAGGAAGTCTAAGTATATGTAGCTAGTAGACTGAACTATGTACCTTTCATCTTCTCACTATAAATGTACACATATGTGTATTTCCAAATATTGCCAAGCATATATCATCTATCTATCTATCTATCTATCTATCTATCTATCTATCTATCTATCTATGTATCTATGTATCTTTGACCTTCATTGCCATCAAGTAGATTCTAACACACATAGCAATTCTATATAGAGTTTTAAGACTACAAATCTTAATGGGATCAGACAATCTCATTTTTCTTCTGTGGATTATCTGGTGGGTTTCAATGGACTATTTTGTGGTTAACAACCTAATGACTAACCTACTTGACATCAGGGCTCCCTCTCTATATGAGAAAGCTTCAAAAAGGTCATGAAATTTTGAATTAAAAGCTGATGGAATTGTTTTTTCCCGTGAACTTTTTCAAGTCTCTCATATATATCTGTAGGAATAAAGTAAGTAAAAATAAAATAGTGCCTGAAATGTTGAAGAGAGCTATAGGCAGAGAAGGCAGTTAAAGAACCAAGGGGAGGCTGGCATAGGATCTAGGGTTTTAATTCCAACCAAGGAATTTGGGACTTTACTGTGAACCTGTGGCAGATGAGGAACTGGAACTGAAAGTCTTATGCAAGACACTGTCTTTATAAATGGTGAATTCAAATTATGAATAATAAATAAGAAGCTGAGGAACCACTACCCACCTCTCTCAGAGCACTGACAAGAAAGCATATCTACACTTGAGACACTTTGGAGAAATATTAGTACCCATAAGAAACTGAAAACACAAACTTGAATCATATGATTTTGTGGTTTCAAAACACAAAATATTTTGAGGGAATTCCAAGTCTAAAAATGAATGTTGTTACTATTGTTGTTAAGTTCTATTGAGTTAGTTCCAACTTATAACAACCCTTTATAAGATTTTCAAAGAGCAGTTGGTGTATTTGAGCTACCGACCTTGTGGCTCAAAATGATCTTGCCGTCTAGTGCATTGTTGTTGTTGTCAGGTGCCATCGAGTCGGAACCGACTCATAGCGACCCCACGCACAGCAGAACGAAACAATGCTCGATCCTGGGCCAACCTCACCACCGCTGCC
>NW_006408705.1:6482165-6491508 GCF_000296735.1 Chrysochloris asiatica
GACTACAAAGGCAAGAAGTTACTGGCTTACAAGCTTTCAAGAGGGAACCTAGAACTAGGGGGCATGGAAGAAGGCAGAATCTCCAGTGAGTACTATCCAATCTGTCTAGGCGGAGCTGATGAAATGAAATACAGATGGGCAACTTGTGATACTGTAGTGAATAATGGTTATCATGACTGATTATGAGGGTTGGAAATGCAAAGGTTGACGTTTTATAACAAGGAAGGGAGTGATTAATTCTCCAGTCTAGGAGCGGATGTCTCTGGGAACATCAATGGAGAAGAGCCGAGAGCGGGACCCTACCCAGAGAAGCAGAGATGCCTGAGATAGAGACAGAGATGATGATGTGGAGTGATGACGTGGCTGGGGAATTTGGATCCAGAGAGGGAGAGGGACTGTGGGCTGAAGACTGGGGGGGTGGGGGAGTAGGGGAGTGTAGGGGGTGTAGGGGAATGGGTTTCTAGGGTATATGCTTTGGTCGGTTGATGATGCATGGAGGGGATTGGAACCATGTCAATGAAATGATATATGATGGAATAAATGTAAAACTAAACTTCTTTCATGTAAACTATCATATAATTCACAATAAAATATTTTTTAAAAATTATCTCATAAAAACCAACATTTTGTAAGATTAGATCAATTCTTAATGTTAAGAATTCAATGTGAATTTTCTCTCTTTCTCTCTCTCTCACACACACTAAAATTCTAGATATATAATTGGATTTTCATTCTTCACTTACATATCCAACATATATGCCTCCAAGTACATAGTGCTCCTGTTGCTGTTGTTGTTGTTGTTAAGTAACATTGAGTCTGGTGGATTCACCTTGTAGTTAACAGTTCAGTGCTTTTCCTACAGTTCCACACCAGCGTACCAGTGCTCTTGGCAGTGGTTGGGTGTCATTAAGTCAATTCTGTCTCATAATGAACCTGTATAGGGCTTCAAAGGCTGTATTTGTGGGAGCAGAAGGCCTCATCTTTGTCCCATGGAGTAAAAGGTAGATTAGAACTGCTGACCTTGTGGTTAGCAGCACAACTCATAATCCACTATGCTGTCAGAGCTTTAGTGTTCTTAGTACTTTAAATATAAATGAGTACTTTAAATATAAATGTGAAGAAGATAGACAAGCCCCTACCTAAACAGAACTTACTATTGAAGAGATTAAAGAAGAACTTGGTGTAGAGATAAGAATAAAATGTGAAACTGAAAATTATAGGATTTTTTTAAAAGCCTACAAATAATTTAATACTACTTGACATTGTATCAAAGTTATTACTTTAACTGTCACAGTTTGTATGCTAAAATTATGTTATTCAACATCTCTAAATTACTTAATCTATAACTTTCAAATGAACTAAGTGAGAATGGGACTAACCATAAAATGTTTGAGTGCTGTTTATTAATAGTATTCACAGTAAGATAGTGTAACCTCCATTAGCTAAATGTCCTAATAACTGTAAAAATGATTCTATTTCTCAAGTTGACAAATGCTATTTAAGTAATGGACTTATGAATGTACAAATAGAATATGCTCTCCTCTGTGTCTGATATGTATTCAAACAAATGTTTTAAATAAACATTCTGTCCTGCATCTGGCTACTTTGTTAGTAGCATGATTTTTTTCCTGCAGTTTTTTTTTTTTTTTTTTTTAGCAAATTTGTTTTAGTACAGAAGTCTGCCTTCTGGCTTTGCATATTAATTAAAGAAAACAAAAATATTATTCCTTAGGTATATACTATGTTATGAGAAACAGCCTCTTCTATTCTCCAGCTATGAGAAAAATATTCACCTTTTTGCAGGTGTAAGCTATGATTGCCAATTTAAATGAAGCTGATTTGAAGGCTGAGTTATATATAAACCATTAGTATAATAGAGCAATTAACACTACTCCCAGAGTAGACAAATAAATTGCTGATGCAAGTCTTTGTAAATTCTGTCACTAAGAGCACAATAAGAGGATATGTGTGTGTGTGTGTTATTTTACCATATTTGCCATTAGACAAAACTCTGCTAACTTTTGTTCCTGTTAGATGCTCTCAAGTCAGTTCCAACTCATAGTGACATTATTCACAATAGAACAAAACACTGCCAATGCCATCCTCACAGTCATTGTTATGTTTGAGCCCATTGCGGCTGCCAGTATACTAATCCATATCACTGGGGAGTCTTCCTCTTTTTCACTGACCTTCCACTTAACCAAGCATGATGTCCTTCTCCAAGGACCAATCCCTACTGATATTGATAAATGATCAATCCCAAAGTATATTGATAAATGGACACATATGGTGCTTTTGAATAAGTACTGGACCACAAGGTTGGTTTGAACAGCAAGGTTAATGGTTCAAACTCACCAGTTGCTCCTCAGAAACCCTATACAGGGTCACTATGAGTCTGAACTGACTTGACCACATTTAGTGGTAACAATGATAGCTCATTACTCTTGTGAATGAATGGAGTAATTAATTTGTGAACATGTTTTGGGGGAGTGGTGACTCTAATATATCTGTCCAAATCTCAGTTTAAACTTATTTGTATTGATTTGATCTCCTAAGGAAGTATGAGTGGCCAGTTGATATGTTGGGTTATGGCACAGACAAGTCTTGTGGGGTATGGCCTTATTTATGTGGAAGCAGATATCATGTTGATCATAAGGCCTAAGAATTAGATGGCAGATTGTGCTCCCCAATTCTTGACTTTGGGATTCTGCCTCTATTTACAGCATTTGGACAAGGCAAATGTATTCCTAGTTTGCCTAATATAAAATATTGAGGGAATTTTTCTTTAATCAACAGACTCCTCTATGAAAAATAAGTAGGAAAATAAGAAGTCTGTATTTCTGATTGTTGCAACAGGCCTCAGCATATGATAGATTATGAAATACATGTTTATTAGAGAAAGGAATTAGAAGGATGAAGGGCTAGACAAGGTACTAGTTAGTGTTCAACCTAGAAATGCTAAGGAGTGTTCTACATATAGGAGGGAAAATAAAAACTTTTAAAGATATAAAGGCAATCCTTGGAGATGATTAGCAAAAGAAGAGGAATAATAATAATATCTGGAATTGAGTTTACAGGATGTTAACAAATCCTAATGTTGCAAAGATACCTTGTAAATGAACTATACTTAGGAAAGTCTGACCTGGGTGAAAACAATGGACTCCTAGACAACTACATAGTTGGAGGCTGAGAGTCATTGTAATGAACACATTAAAATAAATGTGAACTCCTGATGAGGGGATATAGAATCAGCACTGGACTGGGAACCACAAGGTTGGCAGATTAAACCCACAAATTGCTCCCTGGAAATCCGATATAAGATCACTGTGAGTCAGAACTGATTTAATGGCATTTAACAAAACAAAAAATGAGTTTTTTTTAATTCTTAATAGGTGAAATTGTATATGTTTTCTCTTTATGAATTAAATAAAGGTGTATCTTTAAGAATTAAATAAGGAACAAAAATTGTCCTGTAATATAAACACACACACAAAATCTTTTCTTAACTACTTCTGTTTGCAAAGTTTGCATTTACTATTTTTTTTTTTAATAGAGGTTTCCTTTTATTTTATGTTCTTAGTACATTATTGGCATTGTTGTCCTCAAGTGTGTTATGCCAATAAATTCTTCTGGATGGGGGCACATTTTATTGGATACAGTATTAGTTATCTTAAGTAAAGTTTTTTGATTTTGTATTGATAATAATCAAAATGAAAAAAATCAATATTTCTTCTTGCAAACCAGAGCTCCATATGAAAATTGGATAATGAATAAGGAAAACTAAAAATGTATACCACAATTTGAATTATAGTATTGTCTGAGAATAACAAATATGTCATGGACTACTGGAAGAACACACAAATATGTGTGGGAAGAAGTACAGGGTGAATGCTCCATAGAAACAAGAATAGTAAGACTTCATCTATAAAAGTTAGGACATATCATCTGGACTATCCAGTCCCTAGAGAAGAACATCATGCTTGGTAAAAATAAATGATTAGCAAAAATGACTAAGTTAAAAAAACAAAAAAAGATTTACATAGTGGCAGTATCAAAGGGCTCAACTACAGCAGTGATTTGATTATAAGGATGGCATAGGGCCAGGCAGTGTTTGGCCCTGCTGTTGTACCTAGGATATCTATAAGTCATAACTGACTCATTGACACATGACAACAACATAACAATGCAGAGAGTTACAGAATAGAAATGTGTTCAAAAACAGGGCTTGGGTTTGGGTCTATGTTGCTGCTAAGTGCCATCGAGTTGATTTCAACCTATTGTGAACCTGTGTAAGGTTTCTGAGGAGCCACTGATGGGATTGAACTGCCAACCTTAGGGTTAGCAGTCCAGCACTTATCCTACAACACTGACAATGACAATATCCCACTTTTTTTTTTTTTTTAACCTTCATCTGTTGTTGGTCATTTTGTCTTTCTCAATTTGACATGTTTTCCTTTTATTGTTAGAGAGAATTTCTGTTGTTTGGGCTACCCACCAACTACTCCATTTAGTACTAGCACCAGAGTTACCTGTTAAACCATTCTCCCCTATTCTCAGGTTATGTGCTTTGGTTGGGACTAATTTCACAGCTCACTTACAGGGAACAATCATATTATTTATATTTGACCAATTTCAGTCATAAAGATTAGTTGAGCTATGGGTACATGAAAATGTCAAACTAATAGGAGCTGGTTTCAGAAGGTTTCCAGGAATCCTTGGACTTCTTTCTGCTGAGCTTCTTATTTCATAATATGGGCTTAAATCTTTTGGAACCATATGGGGACAGCGTCTTTGAGGCTGAATTTATAAAAAGGAATCCAAGCTAAGAAACAATATGTGTAAGAAGGACACCCTGCTGATATTGCCTGAGAATCTTGATCTGGCAATTCATGAAGTTACCAATGAGTATTTCAATACTGCAAACTTTTCACACCCCTCAATTGAATTTTTTAATTGTACTTCTGTTTCTTGCAACTGACCAATTTTGGTAATACACTAGAAAATGGATACAAGTAAAATAAATTTAAAATTGTAGATATTGCCCCCAGACAACTAAAAATAAAATAAAAAACAACATAAAAACTATTAAAGACATGTTTCAATTTAGAAGAGAATGGCATAAGGAAGTTACACATTTTTACAGTTTCTATGCCATTTGGAGTGGCTAAAACACCTATAAAAATGCAGGTTTTCTGACTTGGGGCAAACATAACTGCTGGGAAATAAAGGCAAAATACCAAGAAACAGGATTCATATATGTTGCTGTAACTGTTGTTGTTGTTAGATGGCATTGTTTCAGTTCTGACTCATAGCAACTCTTTGTACAACAGAGCCAGCACTGCTCAACTTCCTCACAAATGGTGTCATGTTTGAGTCCATTGTTTATAGCCACTGCGTCAGTCTATCTCATTTAGGGTCTCCCTCTTTTCTGCTAACCCTCTACTATCCCAAGCATGATGTTCTTCTATAGGAATTGTTTCCTTCTGATAATAGGTCCAAAGCCTGTGAGATGAAGTCACAACATTTCACTTCTAACGGGCATTCTGTCTATACTTCTTCCAAGATAATTGTTCTGGAAATCCATGGCAATTTCAATATTCTTCACCAACAGATTAATTCAAATAAATGATTTTTTCCTCTGATCTTCCTTATTCTTTCCAGCTTTCATATGCATATAAGATAATTGAAAATGCCATGGCTTGTGTCAGATGTAGTTGCTCTTTAACACTTTAAATTGACCATTTGACTCAGACTTGCCTAATGCAATATGTCATTTGATTTATTGATTGCTGCTTCAATGAGCACTGTTTATGATGTTGTTTATTGGTCCAGTTATAAAAATTTTATTTTATAACATTGAGGTGTAATCCATATTGTAGACTGATCTTAGATCTTCATTAGTAAATGCTTCAATTCCTCTTTGCTTTCAACAGGCAGCCCTAGTTCTTTGTATAAATTATGTCCAAATCTCTGGCTTACCCCTGAACTATAGTTTGTGGGGTTGACTTCAAGCAGTCAAACAAGAATAAAAGGACTCCATTGATATTTAAGCTATCTTCCAGGAGAGAATTTGCAATGTGAGCTTGACCAAATTATATCACTTCTAAAACTAGAAGAACAAAAATATTTAACATTTTTCAGGTAATTAAAAAAATTCAAGAATATTAGCAGCAAATATTCACAATGTGTAGGAGAAAAATTATTTACACATTTAAAACATAGATTAATGTGACATATTCAAGGGAAAATAGACATAGATTTGGAAATGTAAATCAATCTTAAGATTCAAATGTTTTAATTGGCAGGGAAAGTCTTTAAAATATCTCTAATAACTATGTTAATGCTTTAAAGAAGCATAGAATCCAACCCATTGTCATCCATTCACTTCTGACTTATGGAAACAGCATGTGTGTAAGAGTAGAAATAAATTCAATAGAATTTTCAATGGCTGATTTCTTAAAAATTAATTTGCCATGCCTTTTCCAAGGCACTTCTCCTTGAACTTGAACCTTTAATCTTTCAATTACCAGTCAAGAATGTTAACCATTTGCACCTCCTGGGGATGCCATGTAAAGAAAAATGAGCTTCTAATAAAATTATTTTTTTAAGAAAAGGAAAACTCAAAAAAGAAATATAAACTATAAATATTAACTCAAAGAAATGAACATGAGAAAATAAAGCATCATGATTCTACTTTTTAAAAAGTGGATGTGAACACATTGGGTGGAAGGTAAAATATTTCTGTGTGGAATAGGAAAAATAAAGTCTTGTTCTAGTGATGTTTTTTTTAATCACTCTATTTGTGTCATAAGTTTATAGTTTTAATATTATTCATTTTGAAAATATTAGGCTTACTGAATGCATAGATTTATATTTTTTAGGGAAATATTTACAAATAAATAAAAGAACAAATCACTTCTAAGGAATTCATTTCAATTTTTATTATATTTACATTTTAAGCTGATTTAAATATTCTTCAGTACTTATTTTATTTAGTTAGTTTAAAAGCAATTATTCTAAATTAAATTAAGAGAAGCAAAATTTTAAAAGCTCTGAAGGAATATGTGGTGATGGAATTTTTCTCTCTTGGACTCAAAAAAAAAAAAAAAAACACGGAAAATGTAATGACTTGTGACTTTTTTTCTAATTTCTATAATAAAATGCTCTTACCATGACCAACTTACCAAGAAGATTACAGAGATCAAAATATCAAAATGACTATCCTGAGAAAGGAGTTGGGAAGAAATGTGTCCAATTAGCTGTTCTGAATGGGTATCTGTTTACGTTAGTGATGCTATAGGATAAGCACTGGACTGCTAATCACAAGGTTGGCAGTTCAAACCCAAGCTGCACCTTGGAACCACTATAGAGAGTTGGTATGGATCAGAATTGATTCTATGGTATGTAACAACATCACCATTTACTTCAAAAGACTGTTGTGAGGCAACATGTAGTTTTTATGGTCACAGGGTCTTGGAGACATATATTCCCATGGTTCATTTCATCCATTGGGCTATTTGTTTTCTTCTATTTCTGACTTTCATCACTTTTCCCCTCCAGATAGGAAGAGACTAATAGTTGCACCTTAGATGCCCACTCATGAGCTTTAAGACATCACTCATTATAGAAACTTGCCTTTGAGGGCTATTTTTTCCAATTGAGTTTGGTGTCTCTTAAGACTATATAGTGCTAACCCTCCAAGCTCAGTGCCTCATTACTTTATTTTTGTTAACCTCAAGGTTGGCAGTTCAAAACTACCAGCCATTCCATCAGAGAAAGATGAGACTTTGTGCTCCCATAAAGATTTACAGCCTCAGAAACCCTGTGCAGGACACTGTGACTTGGAACCGTCTCCATGGTACTTAACAACAACAACAACAAGTATTCACAATTATGCCTCCTGTATGCTACAGCATGTTTATGAATATATTTACAGCAAAGATTACCAATAACATTGCCAACTGGTCTGATATGGATCACAGTAGAAAATCTTTAATATAGTGGGAGAAAAATGTGGAACAGAATTCAAAACAATAAAAATGATAAAACGTTCTGTTCAGATACAGATTGGTGGAACCCTTGAGACTATGGCTGTTTGCTACCCCCTAGGTCTGGAAATGGACTCACCACTAGGACTCAGTTTTCAGCCAAACAATAGACAATTCTATAGAGGGAACAATAGCACTATGGGATATGTGCATCTTACAATTTTTAATCATTTGAGATAAAAAAATAATAACAATTGCCCAATGACAAAGATCAAAAAGGTTAGCAAAGAAGTGTCACATAAACCCAAGTAGGGGCGATGGGAGATTAGGAAAAAAGAAAGACACAAAGTGAAAATAGTAAAGTTGGGTCCAGGTGGGACACAGCACTCTGATGGAGATACTGCTGATCAGACCTAAATCAGCATGTTTATTATATACACATATCAAAGGAGGTGCTGGGGGCAGGGAAAAGACTGCAAAAAACATTTAGTGTATATATGTAAGACATAAGCAGGACTTTATCAGAAGAATGTAGTTGCTGGGGAAGTAGAGATAAATCAGCTAGATGTTTTTGCAGTTTAAACTGAAAGCCATGGTTGTGTACAAGGAAAAACTTTGCAAATTCCTTATTCCCTGAAGCAGGTTTTTCAAGTTCTCAGGGAGCAGCCTGGCCTGGGAGCAGCCTGATTTTCTGGACCACAACTGTTTAGTTGCAATGCTTCAGTTAACCTGCCCCCAAGTCTGAGACCTTCCACTTAGTTGCTCCCAACAAAGAAGAATTAATTGAAACAGGGAATACATTGTATTTTATTGTGGGGATTCCACTCAGTGAGATTAAACAAAATATGTAAGAATTGTTTAAATGAAAACTGATCTGTTTTGTAAGCATTCATCGAATTCACATTTAAAAAGAAAACATTTATATTATTGTGAGGATTAAATTATCTAGTCCACTTAATATGTTTAGCAGAAAGTACCAAAGATTCAAGTAAAATAATAACTAGTTACTGTTGTGTCAACTTGGACTCACAGCAGCCCCATGAGTGTTGAAATAGAACCACATTCCATTGTGTTCTTAAAGCTAATGCCTCAGAAGTAAATCATTAAGTCTTTCTTCTGAGGTAACTTTGGGTAGACTCAATCAACCAAACTTTTGGATTAAAACTGAGTGCATTAGCCAGGCTTCTATCTTCTATTTAGCACAGTACCTGACATTATAAAAAAAAAAACAAAAAACACACACACAAAAAAAAAACACAAAAAACACAAAAAACCAAAAAACCAATAGTATTCAATAGTATTCGAGCAGCAGCGAGACGTGTAGTGTGGAGCTCCAACAACAACAGGGAATACTG
>NW_006408705.1:6495170-6495718 GCF_000296735.1 Chrysochloris asiatica
TACACTGGACTGCAAAGTCAGTTTGAACGGCAAGGTTGTGGGTTCAATATCACCAATCTCTCCTCGGAAACCCTATATAGGGTAGTTCTGGGTCAGAACCAATTCTGCGGCACTTGACAACAACAACAACAATATGAGGCATAGTTTTTACAAAATTGTTAAGGATTCAATAGAGAAAAGCAAAGGGCCAAGAAACGTGGACACTGTCACGATCAGGAGAGAAGCCTTATTGAGGAGAGAGATTTCTTGTTTCCACCTTGGCACTGTGAATGAATGCACTGGCTTGCAAAGTCAATTTGAACCTCTGTATCAGTGGTTCAGGCTCACCAGCTGCTCCACAGAAACCCTATACAGCATAGATAAGGGTTGGAAGCTACCAGCAGCACTTAACAACAACAACAAAACTCATTGATGGAGTTCTGGTGTGGTGTTGTAGGATAAGGTAGGTTTGAATCGAAAGGTCAGCGGCCACTCCTCGGAAACCCTATACAGGGTCGCTAGGAGCTCTGGTAGCGTAGTGGTTACAAATCGCGCTGCGAACCTTAAGG
>NW_006408706.1:0-1553 GCF_000296735.1 Chrysochloris asiatica
CCTTCTTTCCTATATGTTGTAGTTTTCATATGTATTACATATGCATAATTTATAAACCTTACAATGTGCTGCTACATTTTACTTTAAGTAATCTTTGGTTTTAATGAGATAAAAAAGAAAAATGACTGTATTTATGTATTTAGATTTCTGATGCTTTTCATTTCTTCTTGAAGATCCAGTTTTATATAACTTTGTAATAAGTTTTAACATTATAGATTTCATTAAGTTAGTTTTACCCAGATATACAAAACATATTATTTATATGTATTAGGTATTTTATTTCTTCATCATCAAGGTTTTACTCTACCAGTCATCTGTAAGTTTGAAGCAGTGTGGTGGCTTGTGTGGTGCTGTGATGGTGGTAGCTATGACACTAGTACTTTTAAATGCTGGCAGGATCACCTAGGGTGTACAAGTTTCAGCTGAGCTTACAGACTAAGACAAACTAGAAAAAAGGAGAGACAATTTACTTCTGAAAATTTAGCCACTGAAAGCCTTATGAATAGCAGTGAAACACTGTCCGCACCAGAATATTGAAGATTGAAATGTGATTAATATCATCAGAATATTGTCAGATATAAAGATGACCTCCTCAGCTTGGAAGGTACTCAAACTAGAACTGGGGAAGAGATGTCTCCTGAAAGTACAGTTGACCATGATGATTCGAATAGAGTAACACTTTTGGATTCTTCATTTGCGGATGGAACACAACTTAAAATGAGAAGTAACAGCTGCAAACATCCATTAATAATCAAAATATGGAATGTATGAAGTATGAATTTAGGAAAAGTGAAGACTGTCAAAAATGAAGTGAAATGCATAAACATTGAATAGTGAGCTGAAAAGGACTGGTATTGACCATTTTGAATCGGAAAATCAAATGTTTTACTTCGCTAGGAATGACAAATTGAAAAGGAATGGCATTACATTAATTATCGAAAAGAACATTTTAAGATCTATCTTGAAGTATAATGCTGCCTGTCATGGAGAAAGTAGAGGGTCAGCAAAAAAGAGGGAGAGCTTTCAATGATAATGAATTAACACAGTAATACCAGCAATGGGTTCCAGTGTAACAATTGTGAGGATTCTATAGGCTTTGTTTTACAATGGATTGCTTAGTCCAAACTGACTCAATGGCACCTAAGAACAAACATTATGTCACCAATGTCCAAGGGTGGTAAAAACAGTTAAAACATTCATCTACTAACCAACAGAGCTCTGGTAGTGTAGTGGTTATGAATCGGGCTGTGAACCGCAAGGTCAGCAGCAGTTCGAAACCACCAGCTGTTCCACGGGAGAAAGATGAGGCTTTCTGCTCCCGTAAAGAATTACAGCCTTGGAAACCCCGTACAGGGTTGCTATGAATCGGCACACAACAACAACAACAACAACTAACTAAAAGTTTGGCTGTTCAGATTCACACCAAGAAGCCTCAGAAGAAAGGTGTAGTGATCTACTTCAGATAGCTAAGTCACAGAAAACTGCACAGATTCTACTCTGACACAATATAAATCAGATTTGGTTGACGACAACTGGTTGTTGTTGTTAAGTGC
>NW_006408706.1:1653-2543 GCF_000296735.1 Chrysochloris asiatica
AACGCCTCATCTTTCTCCCGCGGAGCAGCTGGTAGTTTCGAACTGCTGGCCTTAAGGTTCGCAGCCCGATTCGTAACCACTATGCTACCAGAGCTTGGTACTAGTGATTAAGTAATCAAGTATTCAGTGTTCTTCTATCTTCCTTCTTTCTACAAAGCTTTTGTAATCACTGTTTCATGAAGGCCACAACACCTGTCTGCATTGCATCTGTTTTCTAGGCAGGAAGAAGAGGGAAGGAAGAAGTGCCAAGGGCAAAGGCCTATATATGTTTTTTCTCTGGCTCATGAAGATGTAACTTTTAATGTAGTCTGGTAGTCTACTATAGGACTTATGCTTGTATTACATGGGTCAGAACTATGTTTCTTGACAACTGCAAACTTCAAGAAAGACTAGGATTTCTAGTCTCTCACTTTTCAATTTCTGTAGCGTAGGAAGGTAAGAAGGAGCTGTCAATAATGGGTATAGAATGAACGAACCTATAATACTTGGCACAAAAGTTTTCTATTAGATAGTATTTTTACTAACTAAATCCAAAGGAAATAAACGAAACCTTAAACGAAAATACCTTTAAGTAAGTAGTATATTCCACATAGTATTGATAGATGCTGTCAAGTCAGTTCTGACTCATAACGACCTGAGGCATAACAAAATGAAATACTGCCTAGTCCTATGTCATGCTCACAATTATGGTTATATTTGACCCGATTCTTGCTGTGACTGTGCCAGTCCATCTTGCTGAGGGTCTTACTCTTTTTTGCTGACCTTCCAATTTCCCAAGAATGATGTCCTTCTCCAGGAAATGATCCCTATTGACAATATGTCCAAAACATGTGAGACAAAGTCTCACCATCCTAACTTCTTAGGGCCATTCTATCTGCACCTCTTCTAAG
>NW_006408706.1:34615-37922 GCF_000296735.1 Chrysochloris asiatica
TGGTGGTATTGAAGTAAGAAGTTCAAGCATCACTGAAGGAATTGGTGTAAAACAAGACTCCAGAAATTGAAGGAAGACAAATTGAAATGCTTCAATAAACTGATGCAGTATAAGAAGTTCTCTCTCTTCTAAGCCAAGAAATGTGGAAGACAACCAATTGGAACAGATTCATATTTGTGCCCATTCCAAAGAAAGGTGACCCAATGAAAAGCAGAAATATTTGAACAATATTATTAATATCACAATCAAGTAAAATTTTTCTGAAGATAATTAAGAAATGTTTGCAACAAGACATCAATTGGAAGCTGCCCAAAACATAAGCCATTTCAGAATTTCAGAAGACTTGGAACTAAGGATATCATTGCTGATGCCAGATGGCTTTTGGCAGAAACCAATGAATACCAGAAAGATGTGTATTTGTGCAAAGGCATTCAACTGTTTGGATTATACAAGCTATGAATAACATGAAGAATGGATATTCCAGAACACTTTATTATACCCTAGAGCAATCTGTACATAGAGTAAGAGACAGTGATTAGAACAGAACTAGGGTACACTTAATGGTGTACAATCAGGAAAGGTGTTAGCAAGGTGCATATCCTATCTCCATACTTACTCTATCTGGGCTCCTTTTTTCTATCTGTATGCTGAGCAAGTAATCTGAATAGCTGTATTGTATCAAGAAGGACATGATATGTGAATTGAAAAAAGAGTGATTAGCAACCTAAATTATGCAGATGACACAACTTGCTTGTTGGAAGGGATGAGGAATTGAAATACTGATGTAGCTCTATGACTACTGCTTTCAGTGTAAAGAAAGTAAAATCCTCACAAATTAACCAATGTATAACTTCTTGATAAATGGATAAAAGATTAAAGTTTTCAAAAACTTAATTTTTCTTGAATCTACAACTAATGCTCATGGAAGCAACAGTCAGGAAATCAAACAATATATTGCATTTGGCAAATCTTCTGCAAAAGATCTCTTCAAGTGTTCTCTCACAAAGATGGGGACTGTTTGATGACCCAAGTCATGGTATTTTTAATAGCCTCATATGCTTGTGAAAGTTGTACAATAAATAAGGAAAACTATAGAAAAATCAGTGCATTTGAATCATAGCATTGGAGAAAAATATTGAAATTATTATCATGGACTGCCAGAAGAGCAAACAAATCTGTTTCAGAATAAATACAGGTAAAATGCTTCTTAGAATTAAGGATGGCTAGAATTCTCCAACACTTTGGACATAGTATCAGGAGGGACCAGTCCCTGAAGAAGGATATCATAGTTGGAAAGAGGAAGACCCTCAACTAGATGAATTGACACAGTGTCAGGAACAATGACTCATATTAATAATTTTGAAGACGGTGCAGGGCCAAACAGTATTTCCTTCTTTTGTTGTCTAGTGTCACTATGAATAGGAATTGACTCGATAGCACCTAACAACAACAAATTCCTTTGTAGAAACAAAATTTAAATTTAGTACATACTTTTGATAGATTAGCATCTGATTGTTAGATAAATAGTATTAATCATTGACGTCTTGTTCCTTTGTAATGTTTTTATTGGCGTAAGCTATTTAATAATATAAGTGATTATCACTAATGCAAAAAATGAACTGAATGTTCTCTTCCTTAAAGAACACATTGGTGTTAGTACAAAATGTTCAATATATACAATTATATTGCTTATAACATAAGACATAATTGAAATATCTGGCAAGCTAAAGTGAATTCAGTCACATTTTCATTATACTATGTATTTGAAGGCGTCCTGGTACTGTACTGTGAGTTAATGTGCTGGACTGCAAAGTTGACGTGAACCACAAATTGGCAATTCAAGCTCACCACAGCCCCTCCTTGGAAATCCTACACAGGATTGCTATGAGTCAGAATCAACTTCACGGCACTTAACAACATGTGTTTAAAAGTTCACTGAGGAAAACTTTAGTTAAATATTTTTCTTGAGAATGTTGTAACTATCATAGGTAGAATTTTTATATTGATATTTTCAAATAATTTGGAAAAAAACATATGTGAATAAAAAATCTCTTGTCTTTGATATAAAAACACTGTTCTGTAATTAATATTATGTTACATATTTGATTCAGAAATAAATGAAGTCTGCCTTGAGTCATTAACAATGTCTATTTCTTTTTTTAATATGAATTTTTCCAAATTTTATATCAAAAAGAAGCTGCTAGGTTTATTTATATTCTGTAAATTGTGTGGGGAGAAGGAAAACATTCTATAAACACTATTTTTGAAGAAAAAAAATGAATTTGGATTCTAAAGTTTACAACTTTATTTTTGAAGTAATTTTCCTTCATTAATTTCCTAACCAATTATAGTGGCTATTGGTTCTCAAAAATGCATATAGGTTGTTTACTTTTTTAGCTGTGACCAAATAGAAATTTGCAAAATTATGTTATCAAATATTTGATTTTTCAAATTAATATCTAAAAGTATTTTTCCAGTATATAAGCAATAGTTATATTGTTGTTGTTAAGTGCCATTGAGTTGATTCTGCCCCATAGCGACCCTATATAGGGTTTCCAAGGAACAGCTGGTGAGCTTGAACCACCAACCTTGCAGTTCAAATTACTTTGCAGTCTGGCGCATTAGTCCACAGTGCCACACCAGGACTCAAGTAGTTATATTGTTGTTGTTGTTAAGTACTGTGGAGTCAGTTCTGACTCATAGTGACTCTGCACAGGGTTTCCGAGACTGCAAATCTTTACGGGAGAAGAAAGCTTCATCTTTCTCCCACAGAACAACTGGTAGTTTCAAACTGCCGACCTTGAGGTTAGCAGCCGGATTCGTAACCACTGCACTACCAGAGCTCCTTCAAGCAAGGATAGTAAAAAGAGTGGTTTTTCAAGTGGAATTTAAAATGTATATATATTTTCTTCTAATGTTAAAATTATATTTATGTTCTGAGGCATTCTACTTTAATATTTTAAAAATTAAATGATAAAACATCCTCCTATTCTCTGACTCACTTAAGAAATTAACTTGGTGACAGGGACAATAGTAGATCATGAAACCAAGTAAAGAAAGGATTGCTTTGAATTTCTTGTTTGTTTGTTTTTTTCTTCTTCTTCTTTTTAAAATATAACCTTAAGCTTCTAATGAAAGGAGTGTGTCTGAATCTTCAGTAGTAGTCTAAGAAAATATAATCATCTTGTACATGTAAATTCACAAAAGTAGTTCAAAATGCTAGTGATAAATATATCAGTATATGTTGTCAAGGACTTCATTCTCCTTGGATCAACTATCAACACTCATGGAAGCAGCAGTCAAGAAA
>NW_006408706.1:38108-39035 GCF_000296735.1 Chrysochloris asiatica
TCATGTTTGGTAAGGTGGAGGGTTGAGGAAAAAGAGGAATACCCCTAACTAGATGAATTGGCCAAGTGGCAGCATTGATGGACTCAAGTGTGGTAACAGTAGTGAGGTTGGGCCAGAATCGGGCATTGTTTTGTTCTGCTGTGCATAGGATCGCTATGAGTCTGTACCGATTCGATGACACATAACAACAACACCATGATGGATAATAATACTTCATTTTGGAGAACTGTGCATGATGGAAAGGGTCAAAACTTTTAAAACGCAAGTAATGATTTTGGAACCTTGAGCCAGAAAAAGGACAAAATGGTTTCTCTAGAGTAAATAAAGTAAATAATATTGCAGAAATATTCAGAGAAGTATAATAAGAAAATGCATGAGAAAAGAAACTAAGAGAGAACTTCTAGTTGTTGGTACTAAAAAGAGCTGTTAAATGAAAAAGAAGCCTAATTCATAACTCAAGTAGTTTCACATATTTTCTCAAGGAGAAAAGCTAAACGTCCCTAGCAAGAGTAACAAGTGCCTGAAATATCTCATTATGTTATTATTATTTAGTTTTTATTGTGAATTATGTGATAGTTTATATGGGAGAACATTAGCTTTATATTCATTCTATCTTATTTCGTTTCATTGCAATGATTACAATTCCCTGCATGTATCATCAAACAGCCAAAAGGTACACCCCGCAAGCCTGTCTCCTGGCCATCAAACCACAGACCCTTTCCCTCCCAAAGTACAGTGTCCCCAGTGTCCCCAGTGTACAGAGATGTAGCTCTCCATGACATTGTCTATCTCCATCTCTAACAGCATTGAGTCTCTGGATAGAGTCCCACACTCTGCTCTTCTCCCTTGATGGTGCCAGGGTTCTCTGCTCCTAGACTGCAAGATCAGCCACTCCCCTCCTTTTGTTACAAAATGTCTACCTTTACA
>NW_006408706.1:39687-40798 GCF_000296735.1 Chrysochloris asiatica
GACTCTTCCCTATCCTGTGCTCCACCTTCCCCTCCCTCACCTACCCCACCCTATACACCCCAATAACCAGTAAATAATTTTCCTCCTTTTATTGTGGGTACTTTTCTTAATCTTTTACAATAATGGTCCTATGCAGTTTTTCTCCGTTTGTGACTGATGAATTTCACTCAGCATAATGTCCTCAAGGTTCATCCATGTTATGCGGTGGCTTACACTTTCCTTGCTATTCTTCAAGGTAGCATAATATTCCATTGTGTGTATGTACCACAGTTTGTTTAACCATTCTTCCATTGATGAACATTTAGGCTGTCTACATCTTTTTGTTGTTGTAAATAGTGCTGCTATGAGCATTACTGTGCATATATCTACTTGTGTTATGGCTCGTATTTCTTGTGGATAAATGCCAAGTAGAGGAATTGCTGGATCATAAAATATCTCTATTTCTAACCTTCTGAGGAAGTGCCATATTGTTTCCCAGAGTGGGTGAACCATTTTGCAATCCCACCAGCAATGTAGGAGGGTCCCAATCTCTTCGCATTCTCGCCAACATTTGTTGTCCTCTACTTTTTATCTTTGCTGTTATTGCTGGTGTGAGATGATATCACATTGTTGTTTTGATCATTATATTATTCTTTAGTGGTCTATTATGTGTCCTGGTGTGGTGCTATGGGCTAATGTGCAATGTAGGTTTGGGGTTAACCTCACCACATAGGTGGTTCAAGTTCACCTATACAGGGTCACTATGGGTCAGAACTGACTCATTAGCACTTAACAACAATAGCATGTTCGTTAAAAAGAGCATTTGCAAAATCACAATGATGCAGCTCTATCATTAATAACAAGTTCTCGAAAAATATTGAATCAGTGACAGTCCATGGTTGCAGAATGGATTTTGAGCTGGGCTGCTAACTTCAAGTCAGTAGTTCAATTCTACCTGTTGCTTCACAGTCAAAAGATGAGACTTTCTGCTCCCATAAACATTTGCAACCTCAGGAACCCTATACAGGGTCATTATGAATTGGAACTGATCTGACACACACAACCACCATCATGAATAACAAAAGGAAACACTACCTGATCTTGCACCATCCTAAGAATTGTTTGAGTCCAT
>NW_006408706.1:41173-42926 GCF_000296735.1 Chrysochloris asiatica
CTGACAACTTTGCTCTTGAACACTTTAAAGAGTCTTGTACAGCAGATTTGATTGCAATAAGCATTTGATTTCTTGACTGCTGCTTCCATGAACATTGATTTTGGGTTCAAGTAACACGAAATTCTGGGTACAGTTCCTAGAAATCATCCATTACTGAGAATCCACTCTGTGAACATTTATTGAATAGCTACTGTATATATTCCAGGATCTGGATTGGCCACTGGGGATAGCCCCCTGTTCTCAAAACAAAGTCTATGCTGTTCTAGTAACTCTCCTCAAGAGGTACTCGAGGCTCCCTGTCAAGCAATCATTGACAGACTGTTAAGAAGTGACATGGCTGGCCACTTAATATATATTACTTCGTGTTCTAAAGAGCTAGCAGTGAAGATTTTATATTTTGCAATTATTCAAAGTTAATATAGTGTTGTAACTGAAATTTGAAATGTGTTTTTGAGGGACTGGTGTTATTTGACTAAACCATGGTAAATGAAATTCTCGTATGCTCGTACCATGTAAAGCAAGGGCTGCATTTTTATTGTTGCTATACCCTTTAGGTTAAGCACTGCATTACTAACCCCAAGGTCAGCAGTTCAAACTCACCAGTCATTTTCAGAAAACTAATACAGATTCACTATGAGTCAGAACTGATTCAATGATGTACAACAACAACATACTTTATCTAAGGAGCCATGGTGGTGCTGTAGGATACACACTGGATTGGTAATTTCAAGGCTTATAGTTCAAACCTACCAGCTCTTCCTCAGCATAAAGATGAAGCTTTCGGCTCCCATAAAGATTGACAATCTTAAGGTTGTTGTGAGTTAGAATCAACTAAGTGATATTGGGTTTGGCTTGGGGTTTTTGGATACCCTTTAATGACCTTGTCACTTTTGAATGGAAAGTTGAAAATTTCCCCAGTAAATCATGCTTATTTGCTGATTATTTCTTTTTTTTGTTCTGTTTTAGATGAAAGTTTACAAAGCAAATTATATTCTCCTTTAACAATTTTTATACAATTTTTTTCTGTACCATTGGTTGCAAATTTTACATTGTGTCAGAATTCTAGTTACCATTATTGTTTTCTTTCCATTGATCTAACATCATTTTCCTTCCTTGTCTTCTCATTTTTCTGTTTAAGTTAATGTTGACATTTGGTCTCATGTAGTTCATTGTTTAAAGGAGCACATTACTCACAAGCGCTACTGTTTATTTTATAAATTAATCTATAAAATCGGGCTGGAAGGTGATGTACAGAAATACTTCACTTCCACCTTCAAATAGTTATTTCAGGGTGATAGTCTTATGGGTTCTTCTTTTATTATTCCAGTAGGTTTGACTCTTTTTTAGGAATTTGAGTTTTGTTCTGCATTTTTCTTCCATTCTATCCAGGACATTCTATTGTGTCTCTGGTCTGAAAGGTAGCTAGTGTTAGAAGGGTATCATCTAGCTCTTCTAGTCTTAGTTTAGAAGAGTCTATGGTTTGCATTGATTATTTAGATCATTTTGCAGGATTATCTCATTTTCCTAAATTATCTTATTTAGTTTTTTTCTATATTATCTCTTTCTAAATTTATTTATTTTTTCAGTCTCCTTTTTGCTTTCATTATTGTTTGTTTTGGTCCCTTTGTTTTTTTGGGTTTTTTTACATAGTACACTTTTATCTCTATTTTTGAGGATTTCATCAGAAATCTGGAGATTTTTGCTATTTATTTTGTGTTTTATCTTTTAGATTTAGAGTGAATTTTTTTTTTTT
>NW_006408706.1:44071-54188 GCF_000296735.1 Chrysochloris asiatica
AGGTCAAATGGGTACTGTCTGCAAGTTTGGGTGTTCTTGTGCATCTCCCCTCACTTCCTATCAGCTGGATGTTTCACTTTCAGCTCTAGCCCTCTGTGGCTATGTCCTTATCCATGGACTCAGGTGTCCCCAAGTCTCACCACATTTTGAACCAACTAACCCTTCCTTTTCTTTCTCTCATCTCCAGGTCAACATGATTCTATGGACCATGGTTGAACTCATGACATTTCTTTACTGCTGACTTTCCCCCTTTTCAACTCACCAGTAGACCAATGTGGTCATCAGAAAGTTTACATGCCTGCTCATGTGTTCCCTTTGAGTTTCAGTCTTAGAGGGGAGAACTCATTTATTTTTATCACAGAATAATACTCCATTATCTGGATGTGCCACAGTTTGCTCATTCATTCATCTATTGAAAGACATCTTGATTGCTTCCAAGTTTTTAAATTATGAATAAAATGACTATAAATGTTGTTGTTAAGTGCCATCAAGCCGATTCCGACTCATAATGACCCATAATGACTCATATAGGGTTTCTGAGGAGTGACTCATGGGTTTGAACTGCCAAACTTGTGGTTCAAATTGACCTTGTGGTTCAAACTGACCTTGTGGTACATGTTTTTATGTGAAGATACCATTGGCTAGATACCTAGGAATGTGATTTCTGGATCAAATGGCAAGCCTCTACTCAGTTTTGAAAGCAATTACCCTCAAATTGATTCCAACTCATAATCATAGGTACCTTAAAGGACAGAGTAGAACTGCTCCTTAAGGTTTCTAAGACTCTAAGTCATTATGGGAACAGACATCTTGACCTTTCTCTTGCTGAGTGGTGAGTGGGTTTGAACCATTGGCCTTTCAATTAGCAATCCAATGTTTATCCCAGTGTGTCACCAGGATTCCTTTGTCAAAGATCAAGTCTACTCTCTTCCATTGATCTACTTGCCTGTTTATGCTATCTTGATGACTGTAGATTTATAGTTAATCTTGAAGTAGTATCAACCAGCTGATTCTGTTCTTTCATAATGTGTTGGATATTCTTGGTTTTTAATCATTTAAGATAAGCTCGTCTATATCCACTATATAACTTACTGAGACTGTACTGAATCTTTAGGTCAAGCTGGGTTAATTTACATCTTAATAGTATTAAGTTTTCCTATATGTGAACACAAATTCAGTGATCACAGGAGCAGTGGTAAACATCTTCAAACAGTAACTTGCTGTGCCTGGGGTCTCAGGATCATAGTTTTAGGGGACACCATAGTCAACTGGCATAATATAGTCAACAAAGACAATGTTCTACATCCTTATTTGGTGAGTAGCATCTGGGATCTAAAAAGCTCATGGACATCCATCTAAAATACAGCTATTTGTCTCTCCAAGTGAGGAAGAAAGCAGAGTGATGAGAATTGAAGATTCTTGGAATCAATTAGACCAATGGACAAATGGAACATGTGAACATCAGTCTCC
Source organism: Chrysochloris asiatica (assembly GCF_000296735.1). NCBI lineage: Eukaryota > Metazoa > Chordata > Mammalia > Afrosoricida > Chrysochloridae > Chrysochloris > Chrysochloris asiatica. The sequence continues at coordinate 45,542 of NW_006408706.1, forward strand.
ATGACTTTGAGTCCAGAAGAACTAGATGGTACTCAGCTGCCACTACCAGTTGCTCAGAAGGGACCTAGATAGAGTGGCAGAAAATGTGGAACAAAACACAAAATTGTTAAAAAAAAAAAAAAAAGAAAGAAAGAAAGAAAAGACTAGGCTTATTGGTCAGAAAGAGACTGGAGGAACCTGGGAATATGACACTCAACCACCCTTCAGATCTGGAAAGGAATTCACTCTTGTGGCCCAATTTTCAGCCAAGCAGTTGATAGTTTTATGGGGGGTGGGGGGGGCAACACTAGTAAAGTATGTTCACCATGGAATGGTTAATCATTCAAAAGCAAAAGGGAACATTTGACTAAGGATAAAGTTGAAAAGGGATGGAAATGTGGGTGGAATGAAAATAGGAATCACAGGGAGGAAGCAGGATAACTGTTGTTACAGAGGGGATTGCAATCATTGAAACAAAGTGTATTATTTGTTGAATGTAAAACTGATGATCTTAACAATTCTCAATTAAAAAAAAGTTTACCAACAACAAAAATATAAATTAAATGATGTATTATCGCATTGGACATATCTGCAATGGACCTCTTAATGTGTTGAAGAGGAAAGGTGTTACTTTTGAGGAATAAGGTGTATTTTTAAATGTCATATATGCATGTGAAAGCTGGACAATGAATGTGTCAATCCCCAGACACATTTAAATAGATAAAACATTTTGGTTAATTGCTCCACCCCTAACATCTTCTCTTATACCCAAGAATCATTTGCCCAGTTAATGAACTATTGTCTATTTTATCTTAGTGCTTAACTCATACAAGGAAATCATAGTTAATGTTTACTATTTCTAGTTTACAAAGATATGGGCAAATAGCCACTGCTTTGAAATAGAGATACTACTATCATTTCATCTTTGATTCAAAGTACATTTTACCCTCAAGTGCCACAAGGTAGAAGGTTAATGTATTGACCTGCTGCTTCAGGTAAGCCCTTTGTCATATCAGTCTTGCTTTGCGCCTTTGCGTGGTACCTATTTCAATATACATTAAAGCTAGTAGGTAAATATGACATTCAGATTTGAATCCCAGGAGAAGTGAAAAGTACTGAAATAGTACTATCTCAAATAATAGATTAAAGAGATTATCCTTCTTCAGGTTTACCTTTTAAAAAGTCTTGCTTTTCAGAGTGCAGGACCCTGCCCAGAGAAGCAGTGACGCCAGAGATGGAGACAGAGACGATGATGTGGAGAGAAGGAAAGACTGGGGACTCTAGATCCAGAAAAGGAGAGGGGTTGTGAGCTGAGGACCGGGGGCAGGCTTGCAGGGTATACCCTTTGGTTGGTTTCTGATGCATGGAGGGGATTGTAACCATAACAATGAAACAATATATGATAGGATGAATGTAAAGCTAATGTTCTCCCATGTAAACTATCACATAATTCACAATAAAACATTTTTTAAAAAAACATTGCTTTTTTTTCATTCTATAGTAAAATCAGGGAATTTTATTCTTGATATTTAAAAAAATTCTTTTAATTTTTCTAATAAATTCTAAAGCATTTCAAATTATGTATTATTAGAAATCTTGAACTTTCTACCCACTATTTCTTGTTGTTAAGTTCATTCAAGTCAGTTTTGACTCATAGCAAGCCTGTGAGAGTTTCTGAGGAGTGGCTGGTGGGTTTGGTAAACATAAATTGTATGCCAATTATGGGTAGCCTTTCCCTTTATGAGATTATATAAATATATACATCTCAAGGACAAAAACATTTTATTATAATAAGTTAATGCGTATTTGATGAGGGTGTTGAAGTCACATAACTCCACACTGAATGAAAATTATACACTCAGGATTTATTGATGTAATTTCGATGCACAATATGTTCTCACATGTCTATTTCACATAATTACATCTCTTTAATCTTAATTGACCTATGCTCAACTCCTCATTTATTGAATTTCATACATTTTTCTTAATAATATACCTATATTTAATATGTTAACTCATAAAGACAAATGTTGTTGTAACAAGTCTCCACACTAGGAAAACCAAAACAGAAAGAAAATATTAATGAACACAAGAAGCTCAGTGGAATTTCTGGTGAAATGATATGAAATGAAAGCAAACAGTTTGACTTCATTTGCTAATTGACTAGTTAAATCCATCCTCATGGGAGAGGTTTAACAAAATGTGCATTTAACTGTCAGGTGATGTTTCTACCACAATAATGCCATCAACCTAATTCTAAGGCTGATGGGAAAACTAGGGGGTACTTTTCCTCCCCAAGTTGTGGTGAGCTGTGGAGCCTTAAGCTATTTAAATAAAGCTAAATCATCTCTTTTAAATCTAGGGATTTTTTCTTTACAAATGTAGATGTAAAATTTCTTCACATTAAAAAGGCTTGTTGTTGTTGTTTTTAAGTGCCATATAGGAGTGACTGGTGAGCTTGAACCACCAACCTTACAGTTCAAAACGGCTTAGAACTCACAAAATATGAAAATTTCAAAACTACTATTGTCTCTTACTTAAGTATGTAGTTTCTATTATTACTATTTTGTGTGTATGTGATTGTTAAATTTTACAAATTCAGCATCTTCTTTTGTTCTGTTTTAAACAAGTACAGTGGTAGGAAATAATCCAACTCTTGTGTCTGTCCACTTTTTTTAAATTTAATTTGAATCTTGTGAGGAAATTGACAACCCAGACATCTTAACAAATATGTTCTGCTCTTCATGATAATCAAAGTTCAGTATTCTGAAAAATGAAACTGGCTACTGAAAAAATATGCAGTTTGGTATGTAAACCTTTTATTTTTTTCCAACTGTCCACTGAAACATTTTCATGTTTTTAAGATATTAAAATATCATTTAATTATTTGCTGAATGATAACAAAGGGTGAGAAAAATTCAGCAAAAAAAAAAAAAAAGAATGAAAGAAAAAAAAGATACAAAAAAGAATGGACATTTTTATGGAATAATTAATTTCATGTGTAATAAGTGACAACAGATAGATAAAAAGGAAGGGTACAAATAAGAAAATAAAATAGGCAAAACTTTTCTGTAATCAATATTAAGAAAGAGTTATTTAGTGACAGACAGGCTTAGAACAACTACTATTCAGCAAGATGAAATAATTGAATTCATTTACCCATTTATTTGTTCCACTACTGTTTTACAAATCATTTCAGACAGATATACATGGAGCTGGATATGGAAAACTTTATCCAATCATTGTTTTCCATCATAACTGCATGGAATCTGTTATAAAACACCAATCAATATGTTCACTATCAGTGGTAGAATGTGTTTCACAAATGTATCAAATCTTGTACCAAACATTGTTACTGGACAGGAAATGAGTGCTTTGGTTTAGCAGATCCAGAGGAAAATAGTAATCGTATAAATTATACATTTGTACATCAAATTAGAGCAGTTAGAGGTTATTTGTGTAAATGGCTTCCATACCACTAGGTTCTGAATTATGGTGTTTGTTTGGATTTATCAATGATTCTCAATCACCTGCCCCTTAATTACAGACTGTTCTTCAAACCTATAGTTACCAGTATTAAAATGAATGTTACTATAATAATGTGCAGTTGCTTGGGTCACCAGGTCACAAGGTAATTCATTATATGGATTTTAGAAATTAATGTTGGTGATCAGTTTCTCTATTTACCTTTGTTATATTAAAGAAGTTAAGACATACATATACATTGTTTTTCATTAAATGGATGGGATTAATTTAAAATAGATACTGCTATTGGAGTCTTGTTATGGTACTGTAAAATAAGCACTAAATAGCTAACCACAGGATCAGTGGCTCAAACCTACCACATGCTTCTTGAAAATCCTATACAGGGTTGTTATGTGTCAGAACCAACTCAACGACACTTAACAACAACAACATAGAATGGTAAAAGTGAAACTGACTATATTACTTTTTGCCTTTCCTGGTTCACTTTGCGGAATTGTTTTATTAGGGTCCAAAATCACTTGAACATTGTATCTGGAATAAAATGACAGTATTTATGAAGACAGCTTTTGAAAGGTTGTGTTAATCCAATAACACAACACATAGAATAATTCTTATTTCCTGATAATTATAAACACAAAATGCATCATACTAAAGACATTAATTCTTCCTTAGGATTTTGAGGTTTTAATAAGTGAAATTATGTGACAATGCTTTGATACAGGAATGTGAAACGATTTGGAAAACATGTTTTGATTTGTTGTGAAATCCAGATATTTTATAGAATTGAAACCAAAACATCTCCAGTCTTCCCCCTACACACACACACTACACACATACCTGTCCCTGTCAAGGAGACACTGAAAACTGCAGATCATGCTTCTAAAAAGTCCTGAAAATTAGTTAGAATATGTATAAAAATCATTGAAACTTAGTCATATAGCATTCTTAATTTAATATTTCTCTTGATTCCTATGATTCTGTTTTTATGCTAATGAAATCAATGTGTGATGCAAATAAAACACTCATCAACAAAATTTTTAAAGAAAGTGAATACATTTACCCAGTAATCTTTTTCTTACCACTGCCACAAATGCTTTACATTTCTGTTCACAAACAAAAAAAGTTTAAAATCACAGTAAGGCATGTACATATAATTCAAAAATACTAAGAAGAAATCTATCCAACAGTTATTTTATCCTATGAATTTATGTGTGATGATCATAATTTCCAAATCTGTTTCAAATTACCATCAAGTCTCCTAGGAACTGGGCTCCAGAGTAGCATACAGCAGGATGGTATTAAAATGGAATGTTTCTTGATGAGAACTAAATAAAAACTCCACAACAGAAAAATCGGCTGTTTTCTCTGATAGGAGGAAGAAAGAACACAGTCATTCTGCAACTGCATTCAGTATAAAGTTTGTCTCAACAGAAAATGCTCAGCTTCAAAAAAATCCTTTAAAGATTATTATATGTTTATCTCAAATTTGTAATATTTCATGTTTAGAACCACTGACCACACTAGCATAGGTGAGCTGACTCTTAAGTTTTACACTTTATTGGGGGAAAATATATGCACATAAATAAGAACTGGGCTTTCTAAAAGGATTCCCAAGTAAAGTCACAGTTCAAACAAAAAGAAAAACTCAAGTAATAAACTGGAATTTCCCATCTATCCATGGTGAATTTTTTCTCCTTTCTAGCAGCTCCACAGTGAAGAGGGCATTTTCATATAATACTAAAAATAAGATTAAAAAATAAAACAGCAACCTTAATACTGTATGTTATTTACTATTTTAAGATTAAGGAGCTGTCAGTTTATCTCCATGAATTATAACTCACATAGCTGACATATTTGCAGGTTAATTATATCTAATTCAGCAGTATATTGTTGTGCATCAAAAAATTTTTCTATTAGAAACCTCAAGTGAAGGAGAATTGAGGAGCTTTCACAAAGATTACTGTAGCAGTGGGAATGGAATGGGGAGGGGCTGCTTATGGGAATCAGAATTTTTGTTAAGAACAATGAAAACATTTGGAAATTGTGGTGCTTGTTAAATAACATGATCAATTTACTGAATAGTCCATGGAATAATAGCTGAAACAGCCAAAGTCTTGCTCTCTATATTTTACCACAATAAAAATATATTATTTAAAGCATACAAGATTACTTATTTGGTCCACCCATTTTTTAATCCAATGGCTTCTTAAACTTCTTTCAAGGCCATATGATTTTTATAAACAGTAAGCATTGTGAAGCAATCCCCCAAATATATAAATTCAATGTAAATGTTTCTTTTCTAAAGAGACACATTTGTGGTAACTATAGTAAATTTTTTATTAATATCTCATACAAGTTTTCATTCTATGCATTAAGTTCCAAAGTTCTTGGATATTTCTTTAAATATCAAATTCCTTTGTTTGTGGCTTTAATTTCATACTCAAATTGGTTTAGTAGGATCATAATCACATACCAGATTTTTCAAGGACAAATATTTTGTATAACCAAAATTATTGCCAATTGAATATGACTCATCACAACTCTATAGGACAACGTAGAACTGTCCATAAGATTTCCAAGGCTGTAACTCTTCAAGCAAGCAAATTGCCACACCAATATCTCATTGAACACTGTCTCTCACATCAATATTTCATTTGAACAGTTGCTAAATTCAAATGACCAATATTCCCATTCAGAGCTGAACACTTCAACTTCTGTGACACTAGAGCTCTTATTTTATACTTTGGTGTTATATATCCTCAATCGGTTTAGACTCATAGTTACCCAACTACCTGTTTCTGCTGTATTCTCACAATCATTGCCATATTGGAATCCATTCATGCAACCATTGTGTCAATCCATCTCATTGAAAGTTTTCCTCTTTTTTTGTTTTTTCTTGATAACCTTCTCTTTACCAAGCATTGTGTCCTATTCCAGGAACTGGTCCTTCTTGATAACATGTTCAAAAAATGTGACACAAAGTCTCACCATTCTCCCTTTTAAGGAGGATTCTGTTTATACTTTTCTTAGCCAAATGTATTCATTCGTCTGATGAATATAGTCAATATTCTTCACAAACACCATAATTCAAAGGCATCAGTTCTTCTTCAATTATCCTTATTCATTGTCCAGTTTTTGTATGCATATGATGGCATTTAAAATACCATGGCTTCAGTCAAGTATGCTTTAGTCTTCAGAGAGACATCCTTGCTTTTCAACATTTCAGAATGTTTTTGTAGTATATTTGTCCAATGCAATTAATTTGTACTTTGATTTCTTGACTACCATTTCCATGGGTGTTGACTGTGGATCCAAGTGAAAGAAAATCTTGAACCAGTTCAATATTTTTTGTTCCATTTATAATGATAGGATTTATTGGTTCAGTTATGAGTATTTTTGTCTTCTTTGTGTTGCTATGTAATCCCCACTGAGGATTTGATCTTCATCAGTAATCTTTGATCTACGATCAATCTTTGATCTTCACCAGTAAATGGGTCAAATCTTAATTGCTTTCAGCATATCACTGGTTGTTGCTGAGTCTTCTTCCAATCCTGATGCTGTGTTCTTCTTCACATAGTCCAGCTTCTCAGATTGGCTGTTCAACATACAGAGTAAATAAATAATGTGAAAGGATACAACCCTGACACATGATTTGTCTGAATTTCAATGATGCAATATCCCTATGTTCTGTTTCATAGATTAGTTGTTAGTCTATGTACAGGTTCTGCATGAGCATAATGAAGAGTTCTGGGATTTACCTTCTTGACAACATTATCCATAATATGTTATGCTCTACATTGTGGAATGCCTTTGTACATCAATAAATCACAGGTACACATCTTTCTGGTATTGTTTGCTTAAAGCCAATATTCATCTGCCATCACCAATTGTGTCCCTGTTTCAATGCCCTTTTCTAAATTCTGCTTGAACATTGAGTTCACTGCTGCTTTACTGCTGCAACCAACCATTTTTAAATTATCTTCAGCAAAGTTTTGCATGTCTGTGACAGTAATGACGGATTTTGGTTTTGATTTGTTGTTTGATAATTCCTGTGTTCTTTTGGAACACTTTTCTATGGAATAGGCATATATATGGATATGGTTCTCTTTCGGTATTTGAGCTGGAAGTTTTCTTTGAAATTTCTTGGCATAAATGGGTTAACACCTATGAGTATCCATTTGTTGAAGAATCATAGTTGGTATTCTGTCAATTCCTGGAGCCGTGTTTTTCTTCAATGATTTCAGTGTGGCTTGGACTTCTTCCTTCAGTACTATAGGTACTTGACCATTTGTTGCTTCCTGACATGATTAAACATTGACTAATTTTTAAATACAATGATTCTGTGTATTTCTTCCATTATCTTTTGATGCTTTCTATGCCACTCAATATTACAACTTGAGGCTTGAATTTTTTCTACTATTTTGTTTTGCATTAGCTTGAGGAATGCCAAACATTATCTTCTCTTTTGGCCTTTTAACTCCAGATCTTTGCATGATTCATTACAATATTTTATTTTGAGTTCTCTAAGGTCCTTTCAGAATCTTCTCTTCCATTGTTTTACTTCATCATTTTTTAATTCAGTTTAATGAGTTTCAGAGTCTCTATTGACATCCATTTTTGTATTTTCTTTCTTTCTCATCCTTTTAAATAACCTTTTAGCTTGAAAATCATAGGGTATCATTTAATGTCCTCTGGAGCAAAAATAGTTTAGATATTTATCTTACAAGTAGCTTTGTAAATCCTCTCTTGAATTGGAAACCTGGATCCAGAGTATATATGGTGTGTCATTATGAGACAGAGAGATTCTGAGGCATATTGATATGATAAGAAGTAATTATTAACTGCACTTGCTGGCGTCCTAATTCTTCTGGATTCTTGTGAGTTTGTCTCTGCAGTTGCCAAGGAAAGTTCTGGTGAAAACAAAGACAGCTTGAGCTGCAAGATCCACTTTAAGGATTATAGGTCTTAATAGTACATTAATAAAGGTGAAACGTATTAGACATGTATGAACACATCAAAATTGATTAAAATAGCTCCAATCATAGCTATAAACAAACAAAAAAACAACAACCAGAAAGAACGAGAAGATAACAAATTTCACAAAGATTGTGCTAAGAAATTATAGATTCAGTTTGAACTTATATATTTAAGTCCATTGTCATTAAGTCAAATCCAACTCATA
>NW_006408706.1:55823-56608 GCF_000296735.1 Chrysochloris asiatica
CTGTGGGTTAACCCACTGAACTCCAAAGTCAGTTTAAACTTCAAAGTCGGCAGTTCAACCTTGAGAGTTGCTCCTTAGAAACCCTATACAAGGTCGCTATGGGTTGGAACCTACTCAACGGCACTTAACAACAATATATATATTCAAAGAATATTCAAACCGACTTTTCAATCCAACGTATTAGCCCAAAGAACCACACCAGAACTCTCTACATATATATGCTAAGTCTGTTTGAACCACAAGTCCTGGTGTGGCGCTGTAGGAAAAGTACTTGACCACAAGGTCGGTTTGAATCTCAAGCCTAGTAGTTCAAACTCATCAGCCTCCTTGGAAACCCCATACGGGGTCTCTACGAGTCGAAACCGACTCGAGGGCACTTAGCAACAACAACAAATGAGGAAGGGGGTGACTTAATATCAGTTTCCACTGACCCTGTATATGGAGTCTTGGTGTGGCGCTGTGGATACATGCCCCAGACTTCGAAGCCGTTTGAACTGCAAGATCGGCGGTTCAAGCTCAACAGCTGATCCTCGGAAACCCTATACAGTCACTATGGTTCGGAATCGACTCGACGGCACTTAACAACAACTGACCCTGTATAGGGTTTTCGAGACTGTAAGTCTTTATGGGAACAGAAAACTCACTGAGGAATGCAGGTGGATTGAACAACTCACTAGGCACCAGGGCAAATATGCTCTTTCTTTTCTATCTATCCATCTAAGCTCTTGGTGTGGTGCTGTACGACAAAGGACTAGACTGCTAACTGCAAGGTTGGAGTTTCAAAG
>NW_006408706.1:56708-61694 GCF_000296735.1 Chrysochloris asiatica
TCTTTCTTTTCTATGTATCCATCTAAGCTCTTGTTGTGGTGCTGTACGACAAAGGACTAGACTGCTAACAGCAAGGTTGGAGTTTCAAAGACACCAGTCACTCCTTAGAAACCCTACACAGACAGGGTCACTATGAGTGGCACTGACTCAACAGCACTTAACAAGAACAATAGCATGTTTTGTTTTTTATAGTAAAGTTAATTCATGTCTTTAATTTAGTGTCTGTTGATGTTAGTATTAAGTGCCATGGAGTCAGTTCCAACTCATAGCGTTCCTATGTACAACGTAAGGAAACACTGTCCCGTCTTGCACGCCATCTTCACAATTATTATGTTTGAGCTCGTTACTGCTGCCACGGTTATCAATCCATCTCTATTTCAATTAATAATGTGTTCTGTTGAAAACATAACAGGAAAAATACACTTCATAGGAAGTTAATCTTTCTTTGGGTAAGTTAGATTACATGCTCAGGAAGACACGTAAAATTAAATTTAAATATCTATAAAAATGCATAGAAATTAGCTTCTACCTGTCTGTTTTGTGACAAATATGTAATTATCCATGATTCTTATATAACCTGTGTTTCACTTTTACCTAAATACAATTAGGTGTGTATTTAAAATATCTGTATAAATATAATTCATCTAAATTTAATAAAACTTCAAAGACAGTATGTGCAATTAGCATATGTTGTTGCTGTTAGGTGCTATTTAGTCAGTTCCAGTGCATAGCAACCCTTTGTACAACAGAACTGAACACTGCCAGGTCCTGCACCATCTTCATAATTGCTGCTACACTTGAAACTATTGCTGCTGCTACTGTGCCAATCCATCTCACTAAGACAGGGGAGAAGGAGAGGCAGACTGCTTCTGAATGTTTAGCCACTGAGAACCGTATCAATAGCATATGTAGGCATTCAAATTAATGTTTCTATAAGGTGAAAATCAGTTCATAAATTGAACAATTGTCTGTGAATTAAATTTTCTTTTAATTTGGATTTTCATTATTTCCCTAAAAAAAAAAAAATCTAATTAAAATAAATAAATTCTATACAGGAGTTCTGGTGTAGAGCTACAGGCTGGTGCGCAAATTAGGTTTGAACTAAGGTGCTCTAATGACTCAGTGATTGAAGTGTTTGTATACTAAACAAAAGGTCAACTGCTAAAAACCAGCAGCCATTCCATGGGAGAAAATACCTGGAGATCTTTGCTCATGAAGATTGCAGCTTAGGAAGCCCTATGGGATAGTTCTACTCTGTCATAAATACGTATTTAATGGATTTAAATAATCATAAATAGTTATTTAATGCATTTAAATGAAATTTGATAGCACACAATAACATTTATTTTTCTGTGCTTGAAAACTAGCATAAATAATTTTGTAATAATTAAAATATATAGTTACATTTATTCATCTGATGTATGATATCAAAATTATGTAATTTATTTTTTCATAATGGAAACTATCAATTCAATAACATGATTTTGACATGAAGCCATTTTTAAAACTTTTTCAATCTTGTTTTGTTGTTAAGTGCTGTTGAGTCAATTCCGACCCACCGCAACTCTGTATAGGGTTTTCAAGGAGCAGCTGGTGAGCTTGAACCACCAACCTTGCAGTTCAAATGGCTTTGAAGTTTGACACATTAGTCATAACACCACACCAGGAGAACTGTAGTTTAAAGAACAAATTGTCCTTGTGATTGGCACTTTGGTGGATATAATCAACAAATATTTGATTAATTACTTAAGTGATATTAGAGACATAGGTTATGTTGTACACACAGCATAGGCACCATGAGCTATGACACATTCTTCATCTGGTTTGTCTCTACTTGGCGATCAAACCACTCCTTTCTTTTTGGAACTCTCTCTTCTCTCTTGATCATCATAACTGTGTTGTTTCTTTTATTTACACAACTACTTCATCTCACAGTTCTTTTATGTAATGCTCCCTTTAACAATTGTGAGAAGCATATGGTGTGTATTTTATTCATTCTTATAGATTAATAAATTCGCATACTTATCATCACTACTGCTTAGCAATAAAAGAATTAGACTTTAGAAAAAAAAAAAAAAAAGTGGGGGCTGGTCATCTGAAATCTACTGAATGAGTACTCCCAAATGATAAAATTGTTTTTGAACATATGTTAAAAAGTGGACATTCAACCATACTGAGTATGCCCTTGCTGGTGATTTTGCAGCTGTACAAAAGTGACTGAGCCATCACTATACAACTCTAAATTCAAGGACTGAATCTGTAAATTCAAACATTGAAATGGCAAGTTGTTTAGCTTTGAATAGAAGTAAAGTGAAACTGCTAAGTGTTCCATGATCTCACTATTATCAAATATCTAGACTAGGTACATGTATAGAGATAAGTGTTTAATGATGGTTGCCAGAGGTAGGATGAGCATGAAAAGTGGGATTTTTGTTTTCCTGACATTGAGATGCAACCCATTGTTTAGGTTGTGTTGAATTTTTCTTTGTGGGGAATAAAACTTGGACAAAAGATATTGTTAACAATTTCACATGATAAAATGTGCCTGACCTAACCACGGTATTTTCAATAACCTCATATGCATGTGAAAGTTGGACAGTTAATAAGAAAGACCATAGAAGAATTACTATGTTTGTGTGATGGTGTTGGAGGAGAATATTAAAAGTACCATGAACCACCAAAAAACAAACCAATCTGTGTTGAAAGATATAGGCAGAATGTTCCTTGGATGTCAGGGGCCAGACTTTGTCTCTCATGTTTCAGAGATATTATCCTTGAAGAAAGACAACATGCTTGGTAAAATAGAGGGTGAACAAAAAAGGGGAAGACCCTCAATTAAATGGATTGTCCCAGTAGCAGCAGCAATGGGCTCGAGCCTAATAATGATGATGAGATCAGTGCAGGATCAGGAAGTATTTCGTCCTGTTGTACGTCAGTCACTATGAGTTGGTACCAACTCAATGGCACCTAACAACAACAACAAATGTATTTGGTTTCATAGAATTGTACACATGAAAAATGAACTGCCAAATGTTGTGCTATTCATATTTTTACAATTAAAAAAAAAAAAAAAAAAAAAACTCTTGTGAGGGGGTAAATATTAAGAGTAACAGTGACGTCTAAGTTTCATTTTTTTGTCAGTCTATCACAGGACTTTGATCTCCTAAAAAGAAGTGAACTTTTGTTTGAAAACTTGTATTAAAGTGTTAAATATTGAGACCATGGTATCTCATTCAAAATTAACTGCTTTCTCAAGATCAATTCAAATTAATCAATTTTCATAGAATGTGTCTCCTGAAACTAAAGAATGGCATTTTCACTAACTCTTCTGATCATGTTACATAGCTGTGTTAATATATTTCCTAAATCTTACTTAATAGAGAAAACAACAATTTTCACAATTACCTTATGGACAGTTTTTTAATCTTTTAGATGAAAATTTCCCCCAAAAAAATCACAATATATATGAAATTTCATAGTTTTTCTGGCAACTGATTCTGAAACCAAACTACTAGTGCTCACATTTTATATTTTCTTCTTATTGATTAAGTTAACTTGAGCATATTTCTTACCCTTTCTATACCTTAATATGCCTTAATATCATACTCATGGTAGTGGTGGTTGTGTGCTGTTGAGTCACTTTCAACTTACAGCAACTATGTATAGGGGTTCCAAGTCTGTGTAGAGAGCACAAAGCCTCATCTTTCTCCCAAGGAGTGACTGGTAGGTTTGAACTGCTGTATTTGAAGTTAACAGCCCAGCTTGTGATCCACTAGTCTATATGAGGATTCCCAATATCATCATATGATTACTTAAAAAATAAATAATAGAGTAAGTTCACTAAAAGTTATTTTTACTAGCATTACCTTATTTTCTATATTTTAGACCATATATAAAAACATTCAGGAAATATAGAGAAATATACTATAATGTGATCCTTACACTGTAATTTTAGGAGATCACATATATAAAGATTGTAATTAGATATGTAATGCTCACAAGATTGAACAAGCCACCTTAAGAATTTCACAAGGAATAGCTGACAAATAAAAAATCTCTCTTTCACAAAAGTGAATACTTTCACTCGTATTTTTTTAGAGCTTAGGATCATAGAAGTGGATCTAAAGTGGTGTGGCATCACTTTCATCTCACAATCTGGGTAAAAAATCTGCCTTCCCTCTTCCAAGTAAAGATGAAGAGAAACACCGAAATTACAAGTGAAATTTGAGAGGAATCCAAGAATGCACAAATAGGGGTAAACTTATGAGATAACAGACATCAATAAATTAACACTGTATTTACAAGCCAACAGTTACTATAATTTCTAAGTCAGATTTTATCTGTTATAGTTTTACTCAAACCTGAAGTTAATTAGAGTGGGTTGTGGTCAGTAGCATTTAATAAATAAAAAACGTGAGGTAAGTAAATGTCACAGAGTAATATCAGCATCAATCCTTTGCATTGTTCTTGCAATGGGGAACCTAACAATTTGCCCCTTTGTGTTTCTAATTGCTTTTTTTCTGCAAAATTAGCCCTTCTTAGCTGATTAAAGAACTAGTTGACCAGCATTGGTACTGACATTTCAGAAGCTTCCTTCCTTCATTTATTCCTTCTTTCTCTCTTCCTTCTTTCCTTTATTTATTTTTTCTTTCTCTTTTTCTTTCTTTCTTTCACGATTTATTTTTGGTAATGAAAGTGAGATGACCTCATTGTATTGATTTAGGGTGAATATTTATAGTTTTGCTAAATTTTCCTATCAAATTATAAGGCTAAACATTACATCATATCCTTTTGACCCATATAGGTTGTTGTTAAGTGGCGTCGAGTCGGTTCCGACCCATAGCGACCCTGTACAGGGTTTCCGAGGGTGTAAATCCTTACGGGAGTAGAAAGCCTCATCTTTCTCCCGCGGAGCGACTGGTAGTTTCGAACTGCTGACCTTAAGGTTCGCAGCCCGATTCGTAACCACTACGCTACCAGAGCTCC
>NW_006408706.1:61794-62872 GCF_000296735.1 Chrysochloris asiatica
AAGCCTCATCTTTCTCCCGCGGAGCGACTGGTAGTTTCGAACCACTGACCTTAAGGTTCGCAGCCCGATTCGTAACCACTACGCTACCAGAGCTCCATTTAGGAGTCTTAATATTTAGAAAATAGTCAAGCAACTTCTAGGCATGTAATTATATTTATAAATACAGGACATTGGAATAATAGCAAAATGAATCTGTTGTTTTTAGTACCTGAGGGATAAATACTAAATGATGTAATGCCATTACATATAGAGTTATATATGCATGTACATATATCAAAGAAGCAATATATACTGATAATAATAATAATTAATAATTTATTGAGCACTCACTGTATTTTATGCAGTAGTTTCATATGCTTATGTCAACATTTACTGTAGTCAAGGAACCAGAATTGCATTTGAGATAGAACACTTCATTCTAAAGTTTCATTACTTGGAATGGTTGGTCACTAAAGGAGAGACTGATTCTAGGTGGGCCATGTGGAAGTGACTGGTATCTCCTATAGGTATATGTTCTGTTCTTTCACTTTGTTTAGTCCTCTTTGGATAATTTGCTCTCTTAGTGTTGTTATTGTTAAGTGTTGTCAAATCAGATCTGACTCATAAAGTTTCCAAGGAGTGGCTGGTGGGTGTAAACCTTTGACTTTGCTGTTAGCAGTCCAGTGCTTATTCTGCAGTGCCACACCAGGATCCTGTCTCCCAGTACTGTTCTGCAACTCATGTAATAAAAGAAACTTGTCTACATTTCTCTTGAAAAGGGTCTATTCCACATTTTTCCTTTTATCCTCCAATCCTTTCCAGGCTATAGGCTGAATTTGGAATTTTTTGTAAATTCTGCTGCAGAATTTAGAGAAGTTTTCATTTTTTGTCTTGTTGCTTTTTACCCCCTCAGAGTTATGAGTTTTTATGTTTTCTTGAATCCAGTCAAATCTGTTGTTGCTGTTAGTTGGTTCTGACTCATAATGACTCTAGATTTTTCCAGAATGACTCCTTCTCAATGTTCATGTCTCAACTCATCATTTTCTTCCCGCTAGCTATCATTGCAAATGATACAACCTTGCTTCCTGAAAGAGAGGAG
>NW_006408706.1:65625-66643 GCF_000296735.1 Chrysochloris asiatica
CACCAGTATTTTAAATACCAGCAGGGTCACCCATGGTGGACAGGTTTCGGACGAGCTTCCATATGAAGACAGACTAGGCAGAAAGAGTGACAAACCACTTACAAATATTTAGTCACTGAAAATCTTACGCATAGGAGAGAAACACTTTCAGATATAGTTCTGGAAAATGAGCTCCTCAGGTTGGAAGGCATTCAAAAAGCGACTGGGGAAGAACTACCTCCTCAGAGTAGAGTTGACCATGATGACATGAATGGAGTAAAGCCCATGGGAGAAAAGCCCATGGGACCTTCATTTGCTGATGGGGCACAACTCAAAATAAAGAGAAACACTTGTAAACATCCATTGAAAATTAGAACAGGGAATGTATGAAGTATGAATCTCGGAAAATTGAAAGTTGTCTAAATGAAATGGCATGCATAAACATCAACATCTTAGGCACTAGTAAGCTGAAATGGACTGGTATTGGCCATTTTGAATCTGATGGCCACATAGTTTACTGTGCTGGAAATGACAAATTGAAGAAGAATGGTGTTGCAATAACTGTCAAAAAGAACATATCTAGATCAGTCATGAGGTACAACACTGTCTGTGATAGGATAATATCCATGTGCCTAAAAGGAAGACCAGTTAACACCACTATTATTCAAATTTACTCACCAACCATTAAAGCCAGTGCGAAAGAAATAGAAGAATCCTAAAAACCTCTTCAGTCTGAAATTGACAAACTTGCAATCAAGATGTATTGATCATTACTGGTGATTCGAATGCAAAGGTTGGGAGCAAAGAGGAAGGACCAGTAGTTTGAAAATATGGACTTGGTGATAGAATTGATGCTGGAGATCACATGATAGAATTCTGAAAAATCAATGATTTGTTCACTTCAAATACCTTCTTTAGACAGCATAAGAGATAACTATACACATGGACCTCACCAGATGGAATAAACAGAAATAAAATTGACTACATCTGCGGAAAGAGACGATGGAAAAGCTCCATATCACCAGTCAAAACAAAGCCA
>NW_006408706.1:68313-93673 GCF_000296735.1 Chrysochloris asiatica
TTTGAGTTATGGTGTTGGAGGAGAAGATTGAAAGTGCCAAGATGGCCTAACTCTCATACTTTGGACATATTACCAGGAGGGACCAGTCACTGGAGAGGGATATCATGTTTGGTAAGGTGGAGGGTCAGAGAAAAAGAGGAAGACCCTCAACGAGATGGCTTGACCTAGTGGTAGCATTGATGAACTCAAATGTGGCAACAGTAGTGAGTTTTGCCCAGGATCAGGCAGTGTTTCATTCTGCTGTGCATAAGGTCGCTATGGGTCAGTACCCATTTTATGACCTACCAATAACAACAACAACAACAACAACAATGATACAACATTTCCTCTACTTGGTATATATCAACAAGTAATATGAGTCATAACATAAGTGGATATATACACACCAATGTTCATAGCAGCACTATTCACAGTCACAAAAAGATGGAGACAGCCATCAATGAAAGAATAGATAAAAAATCTTTCGTATATGTGCACAATGGAATATTATGCTACATTGAAGAATAAAAAGGAAGCGGTAAACCACTGCATAACATGGATGAACCTTGAAGATATTATACTGAGTGAAATCTGTCAGTCTCAAAATGACAAATATTTCATAAGATCATTATTGTAAAACCTTAAGAAAAGAAAACCATACTAAAAGGGAAACTATATACATATAATTATTCTTTGTTAGTTACCAGAGGGTAGTGGGAAGTGGGAGTAGTGGGAAGGGATGGTAGACCACAGGATAGTGGATAAATACATCATTGTTCGGATGCTGCGGAGGACAATACACAACAAGGGGAAGGGAGATGAAAGAACAAGGTAGATAAGGGAGAACCAAAGCAGATTTGCATGGACTAAATAAGACCGAGGTAAATAGTTTTGTATACTCAACTTGTAACAACAGGGATCTGTGATACAGGGATCAAAGCATAGTCTGAAGAGGGAAAATAATGCTAAGATGTTTGACTTATGAATGTTGGTTTCCCTTTCCTACTGTGGTGGGATAGACAGGAATATCAGGAAAAATGATTACAGAAAGTTTGTAAGTCTGTCTTCAGCCTATAACTGATTGGAATACCTAAAAGGGTTCTACAACTTGCCCAGTGAAATAGGCTTCATGCAGAGCCTTTGTAGTGTTTACGACTTTAGTTGGAAGCCTATGCCCTATCCAGAACCTTCTGAGGTGAGACATTCTCACTGGAAAGGGCAAGCAGACCCTGGAACAGCTAGAATCATAGAATAAACTTCTTGAAAGAAAGATGAGCAGGAAAAGTCCAAAACAAAAATGGCAGTTTGATTGACTATTACAAGAACCAGCTGACTGGCTTACAAGCTTTCAAGAGGGAGCCTGGATCCAGAGGGCATGGAGGAAGGTAGAAGCTCCACTGAGTAGTATCCAATCTGTCTGGGCGGGGCTGATGAAAGGAGATGTGGATAGGTTTCTTGTGATACAATAATGAATAATTGTTATCAGGACTGATTGTGTGGATCATAAAGGTAAAGGTAGACATTTTGTAACAAAGGAAGGGAGTCACTGACTTTGCAGTCTAGGAGGGGAAGTCCCTAGAACCATCAAGGGAGAAGAGTGGAGAGCGGGACCCTACCCAGAGAAGCAGTGACACCAGACATGGAGGCAGAGATGATGATGTGGACAGATGGAGCGGCTGGGGACTTTAGACCCAGAAAGGGAGAGGGGCTGTGTGCTTACAACCGGGGGGAGCAGGCTTGCAGGGTATACCCTTTGATTGGTTGATGATACACGGAGGGGATTGCAACCATGGCAATGAAATCATATATGATAGGATGAATGTAAAGGTAATGTTCTCCCATGTAAATGATCACATTTGTTGTTGTTATGTGCTATGGAGTTGGTTCCAACTCATAGCTACCCTGTACAGGGTTTCCAAACCTGTAATTCACAATAAAACATTAAAAAAAAAAAAAGAACAACCAAGTTGCAAGTGTTTGCCGAGGAGTCATCAAGGGAAGCAATCAGCCCCTTCAGGACAACCCCCCCTCCAAGACTGAAACACAAAGCGAGCATATGAGCAGGCATGTAAGCTTACTCGTAACCATGTTGATTTACTGGTGAGTGGAAGAGGGGGAAAGGCTGCAATGAAGATATGGTCTGAATTTGACCACGTTCCACAGACTTCCATTGACTTGGAGATGAGAGAGAGAAGACAAAAAGCAGATTGGTCTAAAGTGTGGTGAGACCTGTGGATTTCTGAGCCTATGGACAAGGACATAGCCACGGAGAGCTAGAGCTGAGAGTAAAGCATCCAGCTGATATGAAGTGAGGGGAGATGCACAAGAATCCCCAAACTTGCAGATAGTATCCATTTAACCTAGCCTCAATGGTTTGATGATCAGAACTCAACTAGACGAATATAAAAAAGAAAACAATTTCTGATAAAGGAAATGAGAGTAAATTGATACAATTTAATGAACTTTACCTATAGTTATGGATGTGGTGGTGGTGGTGGTGATTGTGTCCTGTGGAGTCGGTTCTGACACATCACGAACCTGTGTAGGGTTTCTGAGGCTGTAAATCTCTATGGGAGCAGAAAGCTTCACATTTCTCCTGTGGAACCACTGGTAGTTTTGAACTAGCTAACCTTGAGGATAGCAGTCCAACTGGTAACCACAATGTTACTAAAGCATCTTACTTATGGATGTAGTAGCTCAAAATACCAACTACGAGGGAAGGAGTCTTCACATCAAATATAATCTTATCTCCTCTGTATAGAGTGTTGACAGGGACAGGCAACTTAGACATTGTCTACCTAAACTGAGGGGGTGATAAAAGCATGAAGTGACTGGCTTACAAGTTTTCAAGAGGGAGGTTAGTTTAAGAGTGTGTGGAGAAAGGTACAGTCCTCAATGAATAATTTTCATTTTGTCTAGATTGGTCTGATGAAAAGAGATGGGGATAAGATTTTTATGATTCAATAGTGAGTAATTGTTATCAAGACTAATTGCAACTGTCACAATTATAAAGGTAGAACTTCTGTAACAAAAAGGGGGAGTAGTTAGTCTTCCAGTACAGGAACAGAAAACCCTATGAACATCAAGGGAGATGAGCATGAGTGGAATGTGGGACCTTATCCAAGAAGCAGTGACACCAGAGATGGAGGCAGAGATGAGGACACGGAGAGATAGAGCAGCTGAGGACTCTAGACTCATGGAAAGTGAAAGACTGAGTGCTGGTGTCCAGGAGGCAGGATTGCACAATGTGCCTGCCCTTTGGTTGTTTAAATTATTATATATTCCTGAGTGTTTTTGTGTACTTTGCCCCTCAAAAACAAAACAGAGGGAATGGAAGCAAATATGGTTGAATGATGATGTACAGAAGAGATTGCAGCCATTGCAATGAAACAGTAAGTGTAAAACTTACGTTCTCCCATGTAAACTGTCACTTAATTCACAACAAAAACTTAAAAAATAATAAAAGAGAAAGAAATCAAATGAAGTATTGCATTAGGCAAATCAGCTGCAAAGGAGCTGTCAGTCTAAGGACGAAGGTGTACTTGACCGAAACCACGGTATATTCAATAGTCTCATGTTCATGTATAAGTTGGATGGTGAATAAGGAAGCCTGTAGAATTAATGCCTTCGAGTTATGATGTTGGAGACAAGTATTAAAAATACCATGAACTGCGAGAAGAGCAAACTAATCTGTTTTGTTAGAAGTAAAACCAGAATGTTGCTTAGAAGCCAGGGGAGAGACTTTGTCTATCGTACTTTGGGCATACTATCAAGAGGGACCAGGCTCTAGATAAGGACATCATGTTTAATAAAGAGGAAGTCCTCCAATGAGATGGATTGGCACAGTGTCCAGAGCAATGAGATCAAATATAGCAATTGTGAGGGTGGTGCAGTACCGAGTAATGTTTTGCCATGAGCCAGAACTGACTCAAAGTCACCTAAGAACAACATAAACTGTATTTTATATTACAATATTACATTAATGTATTTTACAACACATAAAATGTCTAATATACATGTTTTATTTTTATATGACTTTCTCTCCCACTGGAGCTTTTCATTTACATTCCAAGTGACAAGGCAAAGTAGTAAATAGTTTAGGTTGTCCCTAATGTTTTCAAGTTACAATGAACTACACTTAAAACCATCTGTTTTTGTTTTTGTTTTTGTTTTTTTGTACATTTTGTTGTTAGTAATATGTGCTACATACAATGTAATTTTCTGATATTGTCATTCTGAGATATTCACATGCTGATATGCACTGTGATGATTTATAGTGAAAAGACTAGCTGAAATTTTTTCTGAACTAAATCAGGTTTCAGTTGCTTGAAAATAATGGACCCAAACTCTGATTGTTTTGCTGAAGTCTATAGACTCGACAGCACAAAGCAACAACATAGATTTGGAAAGTAATGAAATGGTACCACAAAATACATGAAGAAAAAAAGAATAGAATAATATAGATAGCTCTCTAATATTCTGATGAGAAATGTTATCCCCATTAGCTGGAATAGTACAGATGATCCACAACTTTCCACATATGGAGTTATTAGCACACTGACAAAATGCTAATGCCATCCAACTCTTCTTCATCATTGGAGTAAATTTTTATGATCTATGTATTTTCATACATGTGTGTATTAAATTATATTTGCATATGCATAATGTGTTCAACATCCAAAGATTTATAAAGATACTGATGATAAAAGCAAAAATAATAAAAACTGAAAGAAAAAAAAAAGTATTCAACTTACAATTTATAATTCAGCTTGAGACAAAATCTTTAGAATAAAATCACATTGTAAGTCAAGGACTACCTGTAATTATAGAATTAATGAATCAGTCGCACTAATGAAATTATATATCATTGTTTCCTCTCACTGCTATGAAGTCAATTCCAGTTCATAGTTAAACCTGTATAGGGTTCTGAGGCTGTAAATCTTTAAGAGAACAGAAAGCCTCATCTTTCTCTCACAGAAACACTGGTAAATTTAAACTGCTGCACTTGCAGTTAGTAATCCAGTGCTTGCCCTACAGCCCCATTAGAGCTCCTTTCTCATTCTTAGGAAAGAAGCCATGTCCAAAGAGCAGATGATGGGAAAATAGTGAGTGCATAGCAGTTGTAGAACTAGCACAGCATTTGAATCACGGATATTCATAGATGTTCAATTTAGTTGCTACTCAATAGATATTTCTTGAAACGTAAAGAGTTGAAGAAATTTCATATGATGCTAGACAGAACAGAGAACTCTGGCAGACAAATAATGTAGAAAAAAATGTAAATGCAGGTCGGAGTGTGATTCAAAAGGACCTTAAATATGAAACTAAGAAGTTTGTAGTCTAGTGCTAATGGAGAATAACAAGTGTTCTTGAGCAGTAGAATGCAGTTTTTAGTACAAGGAAATTGTTTTGAGGAATATCAATCTGATAGCATCATGTGGTATGGTTAAGCTTAAAGAAAAAAAGACTGTTTAGAGACCCACTGAAATAAAGCAAACATACAGTGATAGATTCATCCTCTAGAACGACACAAATGAATCAATATATACAGAACTGACAGGCCTTTTAATCTAGTTTACCATGAAAAGCAAAGAAGACTGAGTCCGAAATGACAGATTTGTGTTTTAATAGCAGGTGACCTAGCATACTTACAGAAATAAAATGAGCAGCAGGTTTCTAAGGAAAAGGATGATATCCATATAGAAATATTAGGTAGCCAGAGATACATAACTGAAAGCATGGTTACTTTAGACATAGACTAGCATTTCCCAAAGAGTGTTTCACAGGATGTTACTCCTAACTATAGTATGAAAGAAAATACAAAATTTTCATGGCCAAATAAATATAAGTTTGAGAAACAGTCAAGTATTTTTTTTTACTCTGTAATGTCTAAACCTTCAATATATGTGTTTGTGATAAATTTTCAATATAGGGTATTCATATATAAAGTTCCACAAACTTATTGTACATCATTTTGGTTTTGTTCTTACAACACATCTATAAGAATTCATGTTCCAGAGACAGTGCATAGATCATTAATACAATAAGCATATGTGGGAATCTCCAAACAAAAAGACTAAAGCCAGAAAAAGTAACTGAACCCACAGACTAACAGAAGAGATTCGTAGTTAAAATATAACAAGACAAAGAAGCTATCAGATGAATCAGAGAAGAAGGATCAGAACAGTTGCTAGAAGTTACTACCAGAATATGAAAATATCAGAATGCTTAGGGCTTCTAAATTAATGTCATTGATTTTAAAAGCTATAGAGATCAAAAAAGAAGAATTTACAAGAGGTAACTATTTGAATGGAGTCTTGGTGTGGAGCTGTGGGTTAATGCCCTAGACTACAAAGCCAGTTGAACTGCAAGGTCGGTAGTTCAAGCTCACCAGCTGCTCCTCAGAAACCCTATACAGGATTGCTATGGGTCAGAATCTACTCGACAGCACTTCACAACAACAACAACTATTTGAGTCCTAGTGTAGCACTGTAGGATTAAACAAAAATAAAAGATCAGCAGTTCAACACACCATCTGCTTATTGGAAACCTGATACAGGTAACTCAAAATTCTAAAGTGCTGGGGGACTTTGAGATATGAGTGAAGTAGATGTGAAATGCAAGAGGTTGGACAAACATACAGGTAGCTACCACCTAGTAAAAGGAGCTCTGGTAGCATAGTGGTTACAAATTGGGCTGCTAACCTCAAAGTCAGCAGTTCAAAACTACCAGCTGTTCCACAGGAGAAAGATGAGGGTTTCTGCTCCTGTAAAGGTTTACAGCCTCGGAAATCCTGTACAGAGTCACTATGAGTCGGAACTGACTCCACAGCACAAAGCTATCACCATCACCATGTAGTGAACTCATGATGAATTTTTTGTATAATAGAATGAAGCCATTGCAGCAACCACTGTAATAATGTATCTTATTGAGAGTTTTCCGCACCCACATTGGTTCTCTACTTCACTGCTCACTAGCCATCTTCTTTTCCAGATATTGAGCCCTCTTGATGATGTGCCAAAAGAAGTAGGTTAGACAATGTTCTTTAGAGATCCATGAGGTTTCCATTTTTAATTCTCAGTAGATTCTCAGACTTTTCTTAGTCTGAAAGCTCTGCTGAAATGTATCCATCATAGGTAACCCATGGCTAACCTTGTATTCCACAGAACAACAAACTGACAGAAGGGTGGTGAACAAAAGTTTAGGAATTGATAGTATATTTAATTCTGAGACAATAATTGCCATTGAGAACTCAGGCATTAAAAGGAAAAAAAAAAATGCAATGAAGTTGTCAATGTTAGGTTGAACTATATAAAATTGTTATTCTGTGGCTCAATTTAATAAATTGTTAGTAATTTCATATGCTTCAACCTAAAAATGGTTGTCAAGGAAGACAGGAATAAAGAATATTGTGAAAGAACTATTAAAGAAACTTAGAATCAATAATTGAAAAGTTTGAGGAAGAATTGTGCAGATATAGATTAAAAAGTGCAGTCGAAGTATTTTTAATATCAACAATACCAACAATAAAAATGTCTTTCACATCAAAGAGAACTTTGTGAAAAGTGTGTTTGTTAAGAAACCATAAACTAGTGAGTTCAAATTTTGAACTGTCAATAGATATGAAAAGTGGAAATATTTATTTCTATATACTTGCTAAATATTTAACAATATTTAACATACGAGGTATTATTTAACATACTACAAAATGAAGAGCATATGTAAGTAGCCAATCAACTTTTCCTGTCTACTTGCACATCTCTTCAAGTTTCCATGAGCTTGTACAGAATAGGGACCTCAGCTAGTATAAAGTTATAGATTGGAAAGTGTTGTTCCAGTTGATTTAATGGACAAATAATTAGGCAATTATCTAAATTCTTTACTACCAATCATTAAATATAGATGAACTTCTACTACCACAGCAAATAATTTGTAGCTGTACAAAATTAGAACTAAAAATCCATAACTTTTTGCTATCATCACCCTCAGTCCTTGAAAAAGAAAATAACTGAGTTGTTTGTAAAATCTATTTATTACTTTTTCTGATTCAATAATACTACCCAAATGTCACATGAATAAATAAACGGTATGTCTGTAAGCATAAATTTAATTGGATGCTTTGGGGAAAATAGTAGTTTAAATATAGCAATCTCAAAAAATAAAGATTGAGAAACAAACTATGTGTAACTTTTAATGATAAAAAAATTTACAATGTATAATTGTAACCCACTGCTTTGGTCTGTGTCTCTAGAATCCATCTCTGTAGGGAAGAGGAGAGGTTTCCACACATGTATTCACTGTGTCATTTAGAGCTTCTTCCCTGGCACTAAGTAGAAAGCATTTCATTCTGTACAACAGGAGGCTAGCAGTTTAAAAGGTTGTTCATATGAACAGATTACTAACTGATTACATAACACAAAACTTTTGTAGCCAGACATGCATAGACTTCGACTTTGTAGACACTCAACAAAATATATAACTAGTCACAACCACTTATCTGGAAACAGTAAAAGTTACAGTATTTGACATTAAAACGTATCATCAATTAAATCTAGAGATTGAACTGTAGGTGAAACAATAATTCTGAAAGTCCAGTATAAAGACTGGGTACCATAACCAACAATTTAAAACTGAAGCATTAAGAAAGAACACATTTTTCTGTTTGAGCTTTTCCGCTTAGTAAGGTGTTTTTTCCTTTTACATTTCTATTGGATTTTTCTTGCAAGTTACTTACCAGAAAGGTAATTATTTCAGTAGTCTTCAAAAAGAACATATAAATAGAAGGGTATGAAGATTCACCCATATTTTATAGATGGAAACTTATATTCTGATTATTTTATGATAAAATTAATTCCTATTTCCAATTAAATTAAGAAAACACATTTTAGGTTTTAAATTAAGTTTTTGATAAAGTGTTGGGAATCATAAATTAGATCATTCCACACACATACACATATCCAAAATCATACATTACATAGAAGTATCAAATATATGCTCAGCAGAGTTAAGTCTTACCTCCACAAACTAAAATTCTCTTCTTAGCAGGAACACAACTAGACTGCATTTCTCAACTTCCCTTGAACTCAGTCATAACCATGTATATAATGTGATATGTAACTCCTCAGTCTAAAAGTAAATCTCCGATCTTATCTTCTAGTCTTTCTCTTTCCACTCATCTACCTGAGTGTCCAACTCCCTCCACCCCTTGGAATTCTTGGGGATAGGGAATGCTCAATGTGTAAGGGGGTTGAATCCCTCCAGTGCTGCATCAGTTTGTTATAGATTTCAGTTTATAGCCCATCAATTCCTGGATCCTTGTTCTTTGTCGATACCTTCAGTGCATCTTGACTTCCTTCAGTATCATTGGCTATTGATCATATGCTAACTCTTGAAATGGTTGAACATAATTGTTTTTGTTTTGTTTTGTTTTGTTTTTGGTGCAATGAGTCTGTATTCCTTCCATCGTCTTTAATGCACAGAATCCTTCAATAGTGCAAGTTGTGGCTTGAATTTTTTCTTCAGTTCGTATAACTTGAGAAATGCTGATCGTGTTCTTTCCTTTTGGTTTTCTAACTCCAGGTCTTTGCACATTTCATTATAATATTTGACATTGTCTTCTCAAGTTTCCCTTTGAAATTTTCTGTTCATATTTTTACCTTATTTCTCCCATTTACTTTAGAATCTCTATGCTGAAAAGCAAGTTTCAGAGTCTTTTCTGACACTCATTTTGGTCATTTCCTTATTTCTTGTCTTCAATGACCTTTTGCTTTCTTCTTGTATAATGTTCTTGAAGTCATTCCACAACTATTCTGGTTTTTGGTCATTAGTGTCTAATTCATCAAATCTGTTCTCAAGATGATCTCTAAATTTAGGTGGTATGTGTTATTCAAGTTCATATTTTGGCTCTCATGGACTTGTTTTAATTTTCTTCAACTTCAGTCTGAATTGGCATATGAGCAATTGAGTGAAGTACCTCCTATTAAACTATAATGTGGGTAGGAAATTAACCTTTATTGTATTCAAATATTGGAATTTATTTTCCTGGTGTGTTTCTGTAGCACTAGCACTGGATTGTGAACCACAAAGTTTGCAGTTCAAACCCACCAGCTGCCAATGGGAAACCCTATACAGGGTCATTATGATTTGGAACCAACACAACAACACTTCATAACAAAACAACAAAATAAAATTGTAAAAAAGTGAACCCTGATAAAGCTTTGTAGATTAAGCTCTCAACTGATAAATGCCAGGTCAGTAATTCAAGCCCACTGTTGTTGTTTTGAAATGCTGTTGAGTCGGTTCCAACCCAAAGCAACCCTGTATAGAGTTTCCAAGGAGCAGCTGGTGAGTTGGAACTGCCGACCTTGCAATTCAAATGGCTTTGTAGTTTGGCGCATCTACCCACCCTTCCACACCAGGACTCCTAGCCTCTCTCAAAAACCTATACTGGGTTTCTAAAAGTTGGAACTGACTTGATGTTACACAAGAAAAACAACAATACAAAAAATTAGACTACTTCACAAAGTTAAAATGCTTATCTTCCACTGTCTTCATAACATAATAAAATCACTGGTTATAAAACAAAAAAAAAAAAAAAAAGCAATAATTCACTACAGACAATGAAAACAATAGAGATCATTGTAGTCAAGTAAGTATTCAGTTCATTATTTTAAAGGGAATTTGTGATGGGTAACCTACAAAGGAGCTCTGATAACGTAGTGGTTATGAATGGGGCTGCGAATCGCAATGTCAACAGTTCGAAACTACCAGCTGTTCTGCGGGAGAAAGAGGAGGCTTTCTGCTCCCATAAAGATTTACAGTCTCTGAAACCCTGTACAGGGTCGCTATGAGTCGGAACCGACTCCACGGCACATAACCAACCAACCTACATAGCAGAGCTGTTGTTGTTGTTAAGTGCCGTCGAGTCGGTTTCGACCCATAGCGACCCTGTACAGGGTTTCCGAGGGTGTAAATCTTTACGGGAGTAGAAAGCCTGATCTAGATGCCAAAACTTATATGGTAAAAATATGAGAAGTCAATTTACCTCAAACACAGGGAAGACTTAGTTCTTGCAGGATTTAAGTAACATTAAAGATTAGATTTATTTATGTGCTCAGAACAGAGGGTATGCTGAAATTAGAAGGAATTAGACCACAGTCACCTAACACGTAAAAGACCTAGGTGGAATTACTGTTCTGTTTAATGTAATGTGTCAACTTGACTATGTCATAATTCTTAAAGATATAACACCTCCCTTTTTGTGACCAGATGTAGTCAGCCAATCAGTTGAAATAATAATTTCCTTAAGAATGTTCCCTGCATTTATGATTTTGGTTAGTCAGCCCCTTTAAAAATGTAAGTTAGAAGCCTCTGCAGTCTGCTGCCCCATCCACAGATTTGGAATTGATAGTATCCAACTTGTTG
Organism: Chrysochloris asiatica; assembly: GCF_000296735.1. Lineage (NCBI taxonomy): Eukaryota > Metazoa > Chordata > Mammalia > Afrosoricida > Chrysochloridae > Chrysochloris > Chrysochloris asiatica. The sequence goes on from NW_006408706.1 coordinate 79,717, forward strand.
TTGTTGTTAAGTGCTGTTGAATTGGTTCCAACTCATAAAAGACCCTGTATAAGGTTCCTAATCAACAGCTAGTGAGTCAGATAATCAATTATCTTGCTGATCTTGAGGTCTAGTGAATATCTTACAGAGTCACACCAGGATTCCAGTCTCTGCAATTGTGTTAGCTATTTTCATGAAATATATCTTCTAGAAAGTGCTGGACTGCAATGTCAGTTTGAGCCACAAGGTTGGTGGTTCAAACTCACCAGCTGCCTTCTCAAAAACCCTATGTAAGACCACTATGACTTGACATAGGAACTGACTCAATGACACTTAACAACAACAACAACAACAACACACACAGACACATACATATATATGTACTTCATAAGTTTTGTTCCTTTAGAGAAGTAAGACTAAGACATTTGTACTGAAAGTGGTTCTAGAGAAACAAAAACCTTAACCAGTTTTCTGATTTGGTTCTCAAGTCCAGCCAGACTGAAAGGTATTAATGACTCTAATTCAATTAGTAAAAAGGGTACTATTAACCCATGACATGAGGCGACTGTGGAAATACATAAAATATCACCACCTTTGGATGAAATATTTGTGATGAACAAGGCTCTGGTGTATTTTATTTCTTTCAAAAGTTCTGTCAAAATGAGAATTATAGGAGACTACTTCTTTGGTTCTTCTTTCACTAGACAAAGTGGTGAAAGAAAGGGATGATGAGCTCAGGGCTTAAGAGTCACAGCTCAATCTCCACATAAAAAACAAACAAACAAAAACAAACAAACAAACAAAAAACACTTGGGCCCTGAAAGAAAACCTTGTACTTTGTAGCTATAGAATTGATATTGTAGAAAACTAAATGAGAATCTGTTTGTAAGAGCAACTGAATTACAATGTCAATTAAATCCCCAACCTCAATGTATCTGAAGTTGAACTGTGGGCATCGATTGGGAAGACATGGAATTCTGAAACTTGATTTAAGAACATATGAGCATAGAATCAGGAAGCTAGGGACATTGAGTGCCTACATTCCTGGAACCAGTGCTGCCAACAGAATCATCTCTCTTATTCACATCTGAAGAGATGACTCCAACTTTACGAAACTACCCTCCCCAATAAAACCATTATCATTTCCACCTCCATATGGTAAGATTTAACCTAGTATTACTGGTGTGGTGTTGTGGGCTAATGTGCTGGGCTGCAAAGTTGGTTGAACTGCAAGGTGGGTGGTTCAAACGCACTAGCCACTCTTCAGAAACCCTATACAGGGTTACAAATGTGTTGGAACTGACTCAACAGCTCTTAACAACAACAACAGCAGCATGTTGTGTCTGAAGAGTCTTTGTCTGAGAGATAGCCTGAATCAGTCAGTGCCTGGGGTATTTTCTGTAGCAGATGGTTTAAAAACCATAACGGATGTCCCCAAGAATCACCTTCACCACCCACTTTTTATTTTAGACATGTTAGCCAGTTAGATAAGAGAGGAGAGGCTAACCACAGACCAACCACAAAGGATGCATGAGAGACCTGACCTGCCAAGAGAGTCTAGTAAAAGGAAAAGTAGAACAGGGGACTTTCACCAAAATTAGGCACGCACAGACAAAAACAGAACTGATCTGATGTGATCAAGGACTAGTAATAATACTATAATAAATTAGTATTATCGTTAACTCATGAATGCCATTAAAGCAGACTGATTTAATGGGAAAGAGCTACTGATGTACAGACCCAGGAAGAAATGATCAATTATGGACCCTAAATTATGATAGGAAAATGTAGGAATCAGGAAACATTATCAGAAGAACCAGAGCATGCCCTGAAGGAAAACAGCATAAAAAATGCAACCAGGAACTCACGCCAACTTCCACTACCGTATACCTCACTTGCAAAGTGGAAGTCAGTTCTCATGTCTGTGACAATGTCTATGTTTAATAAATCTTCTTGTTGCTTCTACTTCTGTCTCTTAGACTTCTGTGTGTTTGATGTGCTTAGGCCCTACTAATTCATTGGAGTGATGGTAGAATGGAACTAGAACTCGTCATCTGTGCTGGCAGAGTTATGACTAAGCTTAATCTAAAGAATCCTCAAGAAGTGAAGTACAAAGTGTGTCTTGGTAAGAGATATGTGCCAAAAGAACTGCTTGATTTTACTAATATTTATATACACAAATAGAAGCCTGAGGAATATATTTTTGAATTGCTGTTATTAAAAGTGTGATCTATTGGTGCAAAGAACATAAAGTCCTATTTTACTGGTATGGGCCCACTAACCATAGATTCTTCATTCAATGTTTCAGCATAAGAAATTAGAAGGGAAGTGTTCTGTTTTTACTAGGATCAACAGTTACTTTGGATACAGATTTGACTTCCCGGTATGTAATGCTGCAGCCAAATCTACCATCTATGGATGTATAAGATACTTTTACTGAATGTCATGTTATCCCATAGAGGATTGCCCGAGATCAAGAAATTCACTTCACAGCAGATGGAGTGTGGTAATGGGTCCATGTTCATGTGATTCACTGGTCTTGCATATTTCTCATCATCTGAAGTAGCTGGCTTGAGAGAACAGTGGAATGGCTTCTTAAAGACATCATTACTGTACCAGCTAAATGGCAACACCTTGCAGTGCTAGAACAATTTTCTCCAAAAACTGTGTATGCACTAAGCCAGCATTCTCTTTCTCTATACATTGTTATTTCTCTGATAGACCAGATTCAGAGGTCCAGGGATCATTGATGGAAATAGGAGAGATATCATTCACTACCACCCCTAGTGTAATGGTTAGGGTTTTGTGTTAGCTTGACAGGGTCAGGATTTCCATAGGTTTAGAAGTTGGGATGTGCTTATTCCCATAGTGATGGAACTTAATGCAAGCAGTTAGCTCTATGGTGAGTGGTTATGAGTGCCAATCAATTGAAGGAATGCTTCCTTGGGGGTGTGGCCTTCTCCCAACATATGGACACATGAAAGGGACTCATTCTCTCTCTCTTCTGCTGGGGACCTGACCTAGGACTCTATAATTATAAGGTAATCAATTTCATATATATATATAGTTGTTATTTGCTGTCAAGTCGGTTCTGACTCATAGTGACCATGTAAAGGGTTTCAAAGAGTGACTGTTAAACTTGAACTGCTGACCTTGTAGTTCAAGCCGACCTTCAGTGAATTAACGCACAGCACCACACCAAGACTCCATGTTTCACTAGTTTTGTTTCTCTAGAAAACCCAACCGAAGACAAGGTCAGTGGTTCAAGTGCACTAGCCACTTTTCAGAAACTCTATACAGGGTTGCTATGAGTCAGAACCGAGTCGATGGCATTTAACACAACAACATTAAGTCATGAAGTGGCTGACTTTCAAGCTTTCATGGGTGTGTTTGTTTTAGAATGAGGGGCAAGAGAGAATTCCCATTGAATAATTTTCCTTTTTCCCAGAAGCAACTGGTAAAAGGGAGTAGGGTTGATGACGGTAGGATTTTATTATTTCAACTACAACAATTGTTAGTAGGATTAATTGTTATTGTCAAAACTGTAATTGTAGAAGATGTGTAACTAAAAGGAGGTAATAGTTATCTTTTATTTCAGGAACAGATGATCACAAGACCATCACTGAGGAAGAGAATTAGTGGAGCTTGGAATATCTGCCTGAAAATTTGACTAAAGCAGAGATGGTGGCAAAGGCAGTGGTATGGAAAGGGAGAGCAGCTGTGGACTCTAGGCGCATGGACTGAATAAGGCTGTGTACTTATAGGCAGGAATTTGTTTTGCAGAATGAACCCTTTGGACTTTTGAATCAATATATGTATTTTGTTTTGTTTTACATATGTGCATTAAATAGTTTTGCTTTTTTGATTTGTGACAATTAAGATGAAAATTGGACCAGTATATTTTTGGTAGTATGTGTTTTAGTTATATCATATTAGGTGCAAGTCTGACTTTATAATTTTCTTTATTTAGAGATTATGCATACAGTTTGTAGGTATCAAATTGAAAAAAGTGGAAAGTAATGGTTAGGGTTTTCTGTCAGTTTTAGCAGTTGGGGTGTGCTTAGTCCCATGGTAATGAAACATAATACAGGCATAGTTAACTCAGTGATGGGCAGCGATGAGAACCAATCAACTGAAGGGATACTTCCTTGTAGGTGTGGCATGTTCCCAATATAATGGACTTAGGAGAGGGACTCACTCTCTCTCTCTTCCTCTGGGAACCCGAGACTCTACAACTGTAAGATAATAAACTTCTCTTTATAAATATACATATATATGTTCCACTGCAGTCCTGGTGTGGCGCTGCGGGTTAATGCACTGGACTGCAAGGTCATTTGAATGACAAGGTCAGCTGTTCAAACTCACCAGCCACCCTCCTCAGGAACCTTACACAGGGCCACTCTTTGTTGGAACCAACTCCACAGCACTTAGCAACAACAACAACAACATGATTCACAGAGTTGAATAACTTTGCATAGTCAATAAAGTACATGTAAACATCTTTCTAGTATTCTTTGCTTTTAGCCAAAATTCATCTGATGTGATCGATGATATCTCTCATTTCACATCTTCTTCTAGCTTGAATTTCTGGCAGCTCTCTGTTGTACTGCTGTAACTGTTTTTTGTCTTCAGCAATATTTTACTTACATGTGATAACAATGATATTTTTCAATGATTTCTCCCTTCTGTTGGATCATCTTCCTTTGGAATGGACACAAATATGGATTTCTTTCAATCAGTAGTCCAGGTAACTGTCTTCTACATTTCATAGAACACATTAGTGGTTGCTATCAGTACTGAATCAGTTTGTTGGAACATTTGAGTTTGTATTTTCTCAATTTCTGGAGTCTTGATTTTTGCCAACGCCTTCAGTGCAGCTTGAATTTCTTCAGTTCTTGAACATATGTTACCTCCTGAAATGGTTGAATTTTGATCAATTCTTTTTGGTACAGTGACTGTGTATTCCTTCCATCTTCTTTTGAAGCATCCTGCATCATTGAATACTTTGCCCATAGACTCCTTCAGTACTACAAACTGAGACTTGAATTTTTTTCTTCAGTGTTCTCACTTAGAGAAATGCTGATGTGGTCTTCCTATTAGGTTTTCTGGCTCAATGTCTTTACATATTTTATAATACTTGACTTTGTTTTCTTGAACTGTTCTTTGAAATTTTATGTTCACCTATTTTACTTCATTTTTCTTCCATTCACTTTAGCTACTCTACATTTAAGAGCTAATTTCAATCTCTTCTGTTACTCATTTTGATCTTTTCTTTCCTTCCTTTGTCTTTAATGATCTTTTATGTTCCTTCTGTATGATAATCTTGATATAATCCTATAACGAATCTGGCCTTCAATCATTAGCTTTCAATGTGTCAAATTTGATTATTTCTTGTTGTAGATACTAGGTGCTTTGAGTCAGTTCCAACTCATAATGACCCTATGCACACCAGAGCAAAACACTGTGCAGTCCTGCATCATTCTCTCAACCATTGTTTAAGCTTGAGCCCGTTGATACTGCCACTGTGCCAATCCATCTCATTGGGGGTCTTCCTTTTTTTACTTCAGGGACTGGCCCATCCTGATAATATGTCAGAATTATGAGAGACTAAGTCTTGTACCATCCTGATTTCTAATAAGCATTCTAATTATACTTCTTCCAACACAGATTTGCTTGTTCTGCTAGAGGTCCAAGGTACTTTTAATATTCTTCTCCAATACCATAACTCAAATGCATCAATTCTTCTACAGTCATCTTTACTTACTATCTAAATTTCACATATATATGAAGCGACTGGACACACCATAGCTTGAGTCAGGCACACCTTAATTCTCAAACTGACACATTTGCTCTTGAACACTTTAAAGAATCTTTTGCAGCAGATTTGCCTAAAGCATTATGTCATTTGATTTCTCGACTGCTCTTTCCATGAGTTTTAATAGTGGATCCAAGCAAAATGAAGCCTCTGACAACTTCAATCTGTCTCCCATATTGGTCCTGTGGTGAGGATTTTTGTTTCCTTTACACTGAGGTGCAACCCCCTATTGAAGGCTGTAGTCTTTGATCTTCATCAGTAAGCATTTTAATTTCTTTTTGCTTTCAGCAAGCAAAGTCTGCATATTGCAGGCTGTTCCTTTCTCCAATCCTCGTGTCACGTTCTTCTTCATATACTACAAGTTCTTGGATTATTTGATCAGTATACAGATTGAATAAGTATGGTGAAAGGATATAACGCTGATGTACAACTTTCCTAAATTTAAACCATTCGGTGTCCTGTTCGAATGACTGCCTGTTTGTCTAAGTACAGGTTCCTCATGAGCACAATTAGGTGTTTCAGAGCAGTCATTATCCACAATGCTGTCCATTGCTTGTCATGAATCACACAGTCAAAAGTCTTTTCATAGTCAATAAAGCACAGAGAAATATCTTTCTGGTATTATCTGCTTTCAGCCAAGATCCATTTGATGTCAGTAATGATAGCTCTTATTTCACATCCTCATCTGAATCTGGCTTGAATCTTTGGCAGTTTTTTCCTCATCTTTTGGAAGGACAGATTGCAGTTGTCAAAGGCTTCATTTAATCTGGTATCTCTGCTGGAAACTGTCCACCATGAGTGATCCTACCAGTATTTGAAACACCAGGGGCATAACATCCAGCATTATAGCAAAATGTAAGCCACCACAGTACACCAACTGACAGATGTGTGAGTCCTATCCCATTAGGATGATGATAAAATATAAAATATAAAAGGGCCAGTGTGTTTCAATTGTATTCATTTTAGTTGTGTCATAGTTGGCACAAATGTAACTCCATAACTGTGTTTCCTTACAGATTATGAATGGTTATAGGAGTTGTACAGAATAGAACTGCTCCATTGGGTCAAATTTTAGAAATTAAGAAAAGAGAAAATTATTTTTTAGTGATAAAAAAGTGTAATCAAAATTATTACTTTACAAATTGAATATTTCCAATGAGCCACTTCAAGTTCTAAAGTAAAATGAAAGAGTTCTAAATTTTAAAAATGACATCTAGTTATGGTGATTTTGAAGAAGTCTTGGTTGCACAGTGGTTAAGAGTTTGGCTGTTAAACAAAAGTTGGTGGTTGAAACACACAGGCCACTCTGAGGAAAAAGATGTGGTGGTCTGATTCTTTAAAGATTTATAACCTTGGCAATCCTAAAGAGTCACTCTAAATTGGTATTGACTTGACAGCACTGGGTTTGGTTTGTGGTTTATGGTGATTTTAAAACACAGCTATCTACCTTGAGGTTGCCATGGAAAGACCACAGTGGGTACATCAGTGAATAATCCTAGGTGAATCCCATAGTGCCCACTACATGAGTGAAATAACTCCAAAGGATCACATTCCAGGCTTCTGAGCCTTCCCAGATACCCCAGAATCTGCCCAACTGAAGCTCTAGACACTGTGGAGCCAGAACAAACCATCTCCACAGTGTTCTGCTCAAATTCCTAACCCACACAATTTGTAAATATAATCAAATTGGTGTTGATTTTATGCCAGTAATCTTTGAGTTGATGTGTTATAAAGTAATAAATAACTAAAATACCACTTAAATCATCAACTGACTATGAAGTTGCAATAAAGACATTTTCCGATATGCAAAGATTCAAACATTTTACCTACCAAGTTTCATTCCTTAGGAATTGTCCATAAAATGAATTCTAGCAATATAATGAGTTGTGCAAGGGGGGGAAACAAAACAAAACAAACAACAACAACAACAACAACAACAACAACAAAAACATCAGAATAAAAACTCAGGACTGGAGAGGATGCATTGGAGAGGGTGAGGGGAGCAAAATTATAAATGTCAGATCAAATGAGCCAGGTCTCTAGGGGGAAACAATAAACTTACTGAATGAGCCTTTGGAAAATTTACTTATAGGAAAAGGTTGAATAGATCCACTGGAAACGGATGGTGATAGTCACATCTAAAATGAAACAAATGAGATAAACAGTGATTATTATCCTCAGGTAGGTTCTGGTAGCTGTTCCATAAGAGAAAGATGAGACTTTCTGGTCCTGTAAAAATTTACAGCCTCGAAACCTCTATGCATGGTTGCTGTGAGTCTCATCTTACTGGACGACACACCATCACCACCACCACCACCACCATTATCCTCATGAAAACGTTCTTTTAAAAAAAGGTGGAAAATAAAAAAGGACTAAATGCTCAACTTATGAATCGGGCTGCGAACATTAACGTCAGCAGTTCGAAACTACCAGCCACTCCATGGGAGAAAGATAAGGCTTTCTGCTCTCGTAAAGATGTACAGTCTCGGAAACCCTGTACAGGGTCGCTATGGGTCGGATCCGACTCGACGGCACTTAACAACAACAACAACAAATGCTCAACTATGAAAATGTGAAGTCAACAGCTAATGTCTAAATACCTGAAAAAATAAATTCCATAGCAAGAAACAGGATATTTGAGAATGGAAAGGATTGGCTCTGGGAGATAGAAAGAGCATGGAAGGTATGGTGCAAGAGATTGTTATAGTTATGATAAAGTCATCTAGTTTTTTGGTTTTTTTAGTTCTGCTTGGATAATAATTACATTTCCAAGGTTAATGGAATACATAGAAATTCTCATGAAGTTATGTGTATTAGCAAATTTGTAGTGATTAAAGAGGAACTCGTTTTCATATCAAGCAGAAGTGATTTGCGTGTGAACGCTTCCACTCATTACCTTAGGTAAATTACTTTCTTACCCTCAGTTTTCATATTGTTAAAAACAAAAAAAGAAGTTAAAATGCTTTCTCAGTAATGCTGCTAACAAAAGTAAGTTAATAATTGTAAAGGACTTAAGAAATATCAGCATCTCAATATGTGTGAGCTCTCTTTTTCCTTCCTTTTGTGTTTTTAATTTCTGAATAAACAACTGAACATTTTGCACTCTTAAACTAAGAATATTTGCCCAAATTAATTAGAATGCACAATAGAAATTCCTGATAGGCTATAAAGTATATGAAACTCAAGACTATAGTTGTTAATGCATGCAGTGAAGGGTTGGTGGTGGTGTTCCAACGCATAGTGCTCCTGTATAGGGTTTTCAAGGACCTTATGGTTCAAACTGACCTTTCAGTCCAGTGCTTTATCCTACAATGCCATGTTAGTATATTACAGTGACCTTGATATTCACAAGTATTATATGTTGCATGGAATGGCAGGCTATTACAGATTTCATTTTCTGTTTGCAACATTCCCACTCAATAATTTGTCCCAATTACCTAACTTTCCCATGATTCAAAAAATTTCTCAACATGAATGAAAATGGAACAATGATATTGGGTACTTACTTGGAACTATAAAAATGAAGTATTGCCTTTGTTAAGAACATTGGCTTCTTGCAAAAGAGTGTTGCAACACAAACAAAAGTGAGTTTTTATTTAATGGAAGGCTTAGTGTTGTATGTGCTGTTTACATAGGCCTGACCCGGCTCTTCTATTCAGAGGAGGCCTTTCACCTCTTGTTTTGAGAACACCAAATGTTATCTTAGATTAAAGAAATAATAGGGAAAATGACTTTTTATTTTCATTCAAGTACAGTGTTTTAATTATGGAGTGGAGTACAAATTATTAGTTTGTTCATATTTTTTTAAAAATGTACTTGGTTAATAGCATACAGTATGGAGTAACATAGCTATTAAGTCCTAAACATCTCTTGGATTAGAGTCAGCATATTTCAAGGCCAAAATACATAGGAATCACCTGAGGATATTGCTATCATGCAGGTTTTAATTCAGTAGTTCTGAGATGGAACCTGAGAGTCTTCATATCTAGCAAGTCGGTTCTGTCAGTCCTCAAACCATACTTTGAATAAACCACAAAACCAAACCCCTTGTCACTGAGTCAATTCCAACTCATAGAGAATCTATATAGGGTTTCAAGACTAACTCTTTACAAAAGCTGATAGCCTCAGATTTAACCTAGGGAGAGATTGGTGGGTTTCAACTGCTGACCTTGCAGTTAGTAGTCTAATCCTCACTCTTCTGCGCCACTAACACTTCTTAACATTTTTAGTTGTTTTCACTGTTGTTAAGTGCAGGCAAGTCGATTCTGACTCATAGCCATCCTGTACATGGTTTCTGTGGCTATAAATCATTATAGGCACAGAAAGACTCATCTTTTTCTAATGGATAGGCTGGTGGGTTTGAACCACTAACCTTGCAGTTAGCAGATCACTGCCTAACCTACAGCACCAGCAGGGCTCATTAAGGGTTAAAAGATAGTGGTAGGGGGGTGGTTGTGGTTGTGTGCCATAGAATCAATTCCAATTCATAACGACCGACCCTGTATAGGGTTTCCGAGGCTATAAAACTTTATGGGAGAGGAAAGCCTCATCTTTCTTCTGTGGAGGGACAGGTAGAAATGTGGTGTAGGCTATGCAAATAAATATTACCTACTTCATTGAGCAGTGATCACTTTCCAATGTATAAACTGCAAATTACAACCATGTTACAGGTAGAGAAAGGAATGAGACTCTAAGTGCATTGTCTACCCAGGTTATTTAATGCCTTGTTAAATTAAATCAGGCTTTCTTTATCCTCCATTACTCTCATTAGTCCTGTTAGGTTAGTGCTCAGTGTTGATCTGTATCTTAGTCAAGACAATTGTAGCTGATTAACTGTAATTACTAGTAATGGGACCAGCTTTCTTTCAGAGTCTAATACCCTCAGCTCATCCGGGCATTGTTCAGCCATGAAAGGTCCCAATCTGCTAGTCATTTACTTGCTTATTCTTTGACCCAACAACACTTTACTTCATGTGTGGGCCTTTAAATACTGTCCAGTATGTCTAAATACACTGAATTAACATTTTACCTTTAATCTCTCCTTTTATTTTTTTTTGCTCAAGAGCAGGAAAGGAACAAATCTTAGAAAGCAAGAAAAACCATAGATGGTGATAATACAACAGTCACAAAGCAACAAAACAAAACAAAATCCTAAACACAATAAAAGGTGCATTAAGACATTAATATTTTGAAAGATTGTAATTTTTGTATGTTAAAGAAGGTACGATATATAAGAATATCTAGTGCTATTATTCAATTGCATAAATATAAGGAGTCTTCAAAAAGTTCATGGACAATGGAATAAAAAGATAATGGAATTTTCCCTTGAATTTTTTGAAGCACCTTTATATATGTTATGTTATGTTGTTAAGTGCCATCGAGTTGATTCTGACCCATAGCGACCCTATACAGGGTTTCCAAACAGCAGTTGGTGAGCTTGAACCACCAACCTTGCAGTTCAAATGATTTTGTAGTCTGACCCATTAGCCCACAGCACCACACCAGGACTCCCCTTTATATATATTCACATACATGTTTTAACTAGAGGCATATCATTTTTAAGACAAGCAGTATACAAGCATGCTTTTCTTGTTAGGCGACATCAAGTTAGTTCCAACACATAGTGACCATGTGTACTCTATTTTTTTATTATTATTATTATTATTTTTTTTTTTTGGCTGAAGAAGAACCACTTTATTTAAGGGTCTTAAGAAAACCTGATGGAACACCATTTTGGTCTTAGTCAAGTTCATTGGTTTCTGAAAACAGAAGACTCTTTTCCTTTCATTCATACTGCCAACTGCAGTTTGTCACACAGCATTTCCAAAAGAATACTAAAAACTGCAGTGCAAAAGAAAAGAAATCTAAGAAAATAAATATTACAAAACTCATCAACATTTTCCAAAAACATGTACAAAACAGTGACTTTTACAAAAGATGCACATTTGTTTTAAATGAAAAACAAAACAAAATCTTGTATGAAAAAATTCAGACTTATTTCAGAGATAACTTATATTGCATTACTGACTTGACTAACAGTTTACAACAAGGGCCATAGATTCTGGCTTTATTTGGTCTGAAAAACCATATAAAGAGTACATACGGTTGCTGCGGTTGTTTGCAATTGTATGTATTCTTATAACAGAATAAGTGTTGCTAGGTCCCGAGTCATAATAATAGGAATTCCTCAAAGGAGTAGGTATGTTTGAACGCATTGTGTCTATCCATTTTGCTGAGGAAAGCTCTTCCTTGTTTTTTGTTGATTTACTTTATCAAGATGGTCTCTCCTAATAGGTCCAAAGTTAGGGAGAGAAAGTTTTGCCATCCTGGCTTCTAAGGAACATTCTCTGACTGTACTTCTTCCCCTACAGATTTGTTCATTGTTCTGGCAGTGCATGGTATATTCAATGCTCTTCATCAACAACGTCACTCAAATGTGTCAATTCTTCTTGGTTCTCTTTTCCTTTCTCAGCTTTTACATCCATGGTTACTCAAACAGACTTGACTTATACATGAATTATTAGGAAAAGCATCAGAGACCGGCATTTGAGATGACAATGACTCGATTTTAATCTATGAAATAAACAAATTAATAAAACTCTAACCTACCTCAAACAGCTACTTTGATGATGAAATAAAAATGCATGTGATAACATTTGGGAAAATATCATGCTGTGTTGCATGAGTTGGGTTGCACAATTGAAGTTAAATGCAGTTAAATATTCTCCTAAACGAATATGCTATGGCTTTTACAAGCCATTGGAAATCCTCATTGCCTCCTGGCATGGAATAAGATTCTTGTTATTTAGCATTTATTTGTTATTTAGCTTAGCATTGGATTCTCAACACAAGTCATTAATCTAATGTCATTTCCAATACACATGGTCATCTGGTTCCATGAAAATTGGTTAAAATTAAATTTTCTGAATTGACAAACTGATTGAAATAAAATGACTGATACACAGACACATGCAAATGTTTTTGTACTATGAAATAAATAGCCTTGCAATATCTTTCTGTCTATGCCTTTATTATTTTTGATTTATGGGTTTCCACAAGTCTCTTCACTCCTTTTGAACTGTTTTATTTATGAAGTTTTAGCTCCCCTCCCCACCCCAGTTTTTTAAGCTTGTTTCTAATTTTCTGAATTTTTAGTGTACTCATAATTTCAATATAGCCTAAACTTTGATTTAAAAAGTTATGTAACCAAGTTATAATACTCAATATCATCAACAAAAACAAAACCAGGGCCCAACTATGTAATAGACCATCTATTACTCATATGCAAGTTTAGGATGAAACTGAAGGATACTAAAACAAGTCCATGAGAGATAAAATATTACCTGTGTACATCCCACCTGAATTTAGAGGTCATCTGAAGAATAGATATGATACATGAGAAACTTAAGATCAAAGACAAGAGGGGTTATGAGATGACATCAAGAACATTATGCATGAACCCAGAGAGAATGTGGTATGATTGTTGTTACATGAAGTAGATTTCAATAATTGATATGAAATAAGTTACATGATTTGTTGAATGCAAAACTGATGATCTTTACACCTACATTCAATTCACAATGAAAGTTTTCCAAAAAATTGGACAAAAAAAGAGAATCAATCATGAAGAAAGCAAAAGATAATTAAAAAGACAAGACAAGAAAGAAAGGATCAAATAGATGTAAGAAGAGATTCTTGCTCTTGAACATTTGTTGTTGTTAGGTGCCATTGAGTTGGTATGGACTCAAAGTGACCCAATGCACAGCAGAACGAAAAACTGCCCTACCCTGGGCCAACCTCACTACTGTTGCCACTCTTGAGTCCATTTGGCCAATCCATCTCATTGGGGGCCTTCCTCTTTTTCTCTGACCCTCTACCTTACCAAACATGATATCCTTCTCTAGCAACTGGTCCCTCCTGACAATATGTCCCAAGCATGAGATGAAGTTTGGTCATCTTGGCCTCCAAGAAGCACCCTGTTGCACTTATTACAAAACGTATCTATTGGTTCTTTTGGCAGTCCATGGCACTTTCAATATTTTCCTCCAACACCATAACTCAAAAGCATCAATTCTTCTGCAGTCTTCCTCATTCACTGTCCAGCTTTCGCATGCATATGAGATTATTGAAAATACCATGGCTTGGGTCAGGTGCACCTTAGTC
>NW_006408706.1:94451-103841 GCF_000296735.1 Chrysochloris asiatica
GGAGATGACATGAAATGAGGGATATCATTGCTGATGTCAGGGAGATCATGGCTAAGAGCAGAAAAGAACAGAAAGGTGTTTATTTGTGCTTTATTGATATGCAAAGACATTCAATTACATACACTAAACAAACTGTGGATAACATTGTGAAGAATGGGTATTATGGAGCACTTAATTATGCTCATGAGGAACCTGTACATAGACCAAGAGGCAGCTGTTAGAACTGAACAAGGGGATACTGAGTGATTTAAAATCAGGAAAGTTTGTGCTGAGGTTGTATACTTTCATGATATTTAATCAATATTTATTTATGATGAGTAAATAATCCGATAAACTGGATTATTTCGGGAAGAACATGGCATCAGGATTGGAGGATGACTCATTAACAACCTGTGATAAGCAAATGACACCACTTTGCTGGCTGAAAGCAAAGGGGACATATTATACTTAATGATGAAAAGAAGATCAAATTTTACAACCTTCAACAAGGATTGCACCTTAATGTAAATAGAACAAAAATCCTCACCACTGGACCAATAAATAACATCATTATAAACTTACAAAAGATTGAGGTTGTCAAAGACTTCATTTTGCTTGAATCCACAATCAACATTCATGTGAGCAGTAGCCAAGAAATCAAACAACGTATTGTGTTAGATAAATCTGCTGCATAAGACCTCTTTTAAAGAGGCAAAGATATCAGTTTGAGGACTATTTTATCTATGAAACAAACAAATTCTTAAAATTTGCAGCTTCCTCAGTTATTCTGATTAAACAAAAATGTTATGTGTAAACACCTGGATAACCTAATGTTGTGTTGTATGAGTTGAGTTGTGCAATTGAAGTTGAATGAAGTTAGATCTTCTAAATTGAAATCCTATGGTTTTTACAAGCTTTTGGAAAGATGTGCCTAACCCAAGATATGGTATTTTCAATTGATATATATATGTATATATATATATGAAATTGGACAATGAATAAACATGAGCATAGAAGAATCAATGCATTTTAATTTTGGTGTTGTCAAAAAATATTGAAAATAGTTTGAACTGTCAGAAGAAGAAATAAATCTGTCTTGGAAGAAGTACAGCCACAGGACTCCTTAGAAGTAAGGATGGTGGGACTTCATCTCTCTTCATCTCTGTCCCTTTGGACATGTTGTCAGGAGGGATCAGTTACTAGTGACATCATGCTTGGAAAAGTGGAGGGTAAATGAAAAAGAAAAATAACATACTGGCAGCAACGATGGCTCCAACATGACTATTGTGAGGAGGACTCAAGACTGGACAGCGCTTAGTACTTTTGTGCATGAGGTCACAAGGAGTTGGAACTGATGCAATGGCATCTAAAAATAACAACAGCAGCTTGTGCCGCATGGTAAACCTATCTGAAAGCTCATTAAAAATATGTATATATACACCAAACCACAAAACATAAAATGTGTTCCTGAAATATTCCCACTATTAGGTGAAATAGATGATGTAGGAAAAAAGAACAGGATAGCATATTTCTGAGAATTTTAAAAAAGTTTAGAAGTGATTTAAAGTACCATTTAATTGAAATTTGGACCACTAGCAATTCAGATGAGTCAATCGTTTCTTTTAATATTAAGTTCAAACTGCAAAAAGCTACGTGTAGTTGTGATGATATAATTCAGTCAAACATGTAAAGATAGCATTTCAATTGCTTGTTTAATTGTCTTCGAGCTTAGATCTAGCTGATAAACTTAATGAATACAAGAACTCTGTCTCTATTGTTTGCCACTGGTTAGTTCACAGTTCTAGTGCAGTCAGAAATGAACATGCATTTATTGAACAATTCAATGCACAAGTATATGGTTATTTCTCTCTAAAACATGAAGTCAAATTTTAACATACATTTATTGGCCTTGCCATTTTGCTTACACAAAGAGAAATTCTAATCATATTTGCACATGAATTAAGCATTTCAACTTCAATCAATATAAGAATTATGTAATACTATTCAGCACTGACAGTGTTTCTCCGCTATTCATAAGGTTTTCAGTGATTAAACATTTGGAAGTAGTTCATTACTCTTCTTCTTAGTCTGTCTTCGTCTGGAAGCTCATCTGAAACCTGTCCACCATGGGTGATCCTGCTGATATTTAAAATACCGGTGGCATAGCTTCCAGAATCACAGCAACTCACAAGCCACCACAGTACGACAAACTGACAGATGAGTGGTGGATAACTGTAGAAGAATTTATGCTTTTCAGTTATAGTGCTGGAGGAGAATATTGAAAGTGCCATGGGTTGCCAAAAGAACAAACATTCTGTGTTGGAAGAAGTGCAGCCAGAGTGCTCCTTGGAAGCCAGGATGGCCAAACTTTGTCTCTCATACTTGGGACATATTTTCAGGAGGGACCAGTCACTGAAGGATAGAAGGATCTCATGTTTGATAAGGTGGAAGGTCAGAGAAAAAGAGGGAGACCCCCAACGAGATGGGATTGGCAAAGTGGCAGCATCAATGGGCTCAAGTGTGGCAACAACTGTGTGGTTGGCCCAGGACTGGGCAGTGTTTCCTTCTGTTGTACAAAGGGTCGCTATGAGTTGGTACCCACTCAATGGCACCTAACAACAACAACAACAACAATTCAGCACTGAAGGCTGTTTGCATGTAATTAAACTAAATCACTGTGGTGTGAGTGTACCTGGCAATTACATAAAAGGTTTTGTTTTATTTTGCTTTTTAGTCTGCTTGTGTGAAGAGATGTAAGTGATGCAGAGAATCATTAAGGACGAGAAATCACACTTGACAACATGGTAATGAACAACTGGTCAAATGTTGCAAAGATGGAAGTGATTCTGAATAGTAATTTAAAAATAACTATATATTGTAGAAGTAGATGAGGCAATGAGTATAGCCTCATTTAATAAAATCAAAAAGGATATTTAGGATGTTATTATACACAGGATGCAAGTTCAGCAGTTCAAATTTACCAGCTACTCCGAGGTAGAAAGATAAGGCTTTCTGCTTCTTTAAGGATTTACAGCCTTGGAAAGCCTATTCAGGGTTGTTATGCCTTGTAATTGACCACGGCACATAATCATACCACCATCATACACAAGGGTAGTAGTATCAGTGGTCACTTGTTCTCTTCTCTAGGATGCAGACATTGTGAAAGCAATATTTCAATATCACTGACATCTGATAAGGTAGGTGGGGCCATGTAACCTAGATATAAGACAATTATATCTCATTTTCTCTTTTTAATGGATAGGATAACAGAAGATATGTATCAGTTTGACTTTGAGATCAGGGAAAATATTGGAACAACAAACAAGTTAAAAACCTATACCTAAATATCTCTATGATAAATTAAGAGGCAATTTAAAGAAAAAAATTGATAACCAAATTAAATTTCCATATCTGTAGCACTGCTGAATTAAAAGTAGAGAAAAATGATATTGGTAACACTATACTGCTTAATATTAGACATGTTTCACAGTTATCCAAGGAGCAACTTGTGAATTATTTTAAAAGCAGCTAATAGGATTTAATGTAATATAATATTTATACAATGATCATCAGTGGTTATTTGACAACATAAGAAAGTATAAAGAGACAACATGAGAAAGTTACATAAAACTGATATTTTACCTAGGGGTAGTGCATGAGAATCCTAAAAATATATGTATGCATACTTTGCTATGCTAGTGAAGTATGCTAGTTTTATAGAAAATATGTAAGATTTTTTTTTAAAATCTGCATTTTACATAAGCAAATGGGAAAAATACTCTATCAGAAATATATACAAAGAAAGTTAGTGAGCAAATTATATTATCTTCTATTTATGACTTAAAAGTGGATACATAAAAGTATTGCTGTTAAGTGTTGTCATGGCCATTAGACTCATAGTGACCCTTTGTGGGGTTTCTGAGGAGCGCCTGGTGAGTTTGAACCATGGTTAAAACTGGCCTTGTAGTCAAGTGCTTATCCTACAGTGCCAATAAGATCCACTAAAACAATGTGTCACCACTCAACAGTCAGTTTGTCATACTGTGGTGGCTTGCATGTTACTATTATACTGGAAGATATGCCACTAGTATTTTAAATACCAGCAGGGTACACCCATGGTGGGCAGGTTTCAGCTGAGCTTCTAGACTAAGACAGATTAAGAAGAAAGGGAGGCAGACTACTTCTGAATGTCTAGCCACTGAAAAGCTTATGGATATTAGTGGAGCTTTGTCACATATAGTGCTGAGAGATAAGCCCCTTAGGTTGGAAGGCATTCAAAATATACTGGAGAAAAGCTGCCTCCTCAAAGTAGAGTTGACCTTGATGAAGTGAATGGAGTAAAGGTTTCAATACTTTCATTTGCTGATGAGGCACAACTCAAAATGAGGAGAATAAGCTGAGCAGCCATTAATAATAACATGGACTGTATGAATCTAAGAAGGTTGGAAGTTGTCAAAACTGAAATGGAACACATAAAGATAGGTACCCTAGGCATTAGTGAGTTGAAATTGATAGACATTGGGCACTTTGAATCTGAAACTGTTATGGTTTACTATGCCATTAATGAGCAATTGAAGAGGAATGGCGTCACATTCATCATCAAAAAGAGCATTTCAAGATCTGTCTTGAAGTATAATGCTGTCTGTGAAAGGATAATATTCATAATCCATACCACTATTGTTCAAATTTTCACAACAAACACTAAAGCCAGTGATGATGTAATTGAAAAATTCTATCAATTTCTTTAGTCTGAAATTAATCAAACATGCAATTAAGATGCATTGATAATTTCCGGTGATTGAAATTCAAAGGTTGGAAACAAAGAGGAAGGATCAGTAGCTGAAAAATAAGGCCTTGGTGATAGAAACAATGCTGGATATTGCACGATAGAATTATCCAAGACCAATAACTAATTAATTGCAAACACCTTTTTTAAAACAGCATTAAAAGTGACTATACACCTGGATCTCACCACCACATGGAATACACAGAAATTAAGTTGACTATATCTGTTGGAAGACACAGAGAAACAAGATCAGCCACCACCAGGCAAGAGACAGATGGCTGAACAGACCATCAAATGCTCACATGCAAGGTCAGACTGAAGCTAAAGAAAATTAAAACAAGTTCATGAAAGCCAAAATTTGACCTTGAACATATCCCACCTGAAGTTAGATATCATCACAAAAACAGATTTGATTCATTGGACACAAATGATTGAAGAACAGAGAGTTGTGGGATGACATCAAGAATATCATATTGGAAGAACACAAAAGGTCATTAAGAAGACAAAAAAGAAGGGAAAGTCTAAAATGAGTGTTAGAAGAGACTCTGAAACTTGCTCTCCAGTGTAGAGATGTTAAAACAAATGGAAGAAACAAGGAGGTAAGATCTGAACAAAGTGGTGTTTTTCAACACAGCTTTCACCACTACAATAACTCTTGCTGAGCACTTCCTCACAGAAACTTCCTTCAGTCCCTGAGGTCTGGACCTGAGAAATGACTCAAGTAGAGAAATTGGCCAAGGGACCTGTTGTTGAGATAGCTACCATCAGCATCCTGATCATCCATTCTTGATTGAATAAATTAAGCAAATTCTTTGTTCACTGCTTGATTCCTTTCTCTCTCTCTCTCTCTCTCTCTCTCTCTGTCTCTCTGTCTCTCTCTCTCTCTCTAAGAATGCTATGCTTTATTAACCATATCTAAATTATCCATCCTTGTTGCCAGGAGTCCAGATTCGGCACTGTAGGATAAGCACTGGACTTCTAACCACAAAGTCAGCAGTTCAAACCCACCAGCTGCTCTTTGGAAACCCCAATCAAAGCCACTATGAATCAGAACCGACTTGACAGCACTTAAAAAAAACAACTAACTCTCCATGGGTCAGATCTCTCTGTTTACCACTACAGTCTTGCTACTTATTGAATCAATGGCATGTACCTCATTTCTGATGGTTAAGCACTGCCACTCATCTCTTATCAAGTATTCTGCTATATTGTGATCTCATTATCCTTGTTGCTTTCAAGGATAACAGCATCTTCCACCGCCATAACGGGTCTACAAAGGGGAGCAATTACCGAGTTTATCACTGATGTGGGTACCAGTCACTCATAAAGAAGTGACTCTGGTCCTTCTGTATAGTCACTAGCCAATGACTGACAAAATGCTATGTCATGGAAAGGAATGTAATCTTGGGGAAGGCAGTCCTCTGTGGCCTTTTTAATTTCCAGTGAGGGGTAGAGTTGTCACCATCAAAATAGCAGACAGCTGACATATGTAGCACAAAAAGGAAACTGGGTAGAGCACAAATACAGCACACGCTTTAGATGCTAAGATGCTCTGGTAGAGTAGTGGTTATGAGTCGGGCTGCTAATCTCAAGGTCGGAAGTTTGAAACTATCAGTGGTTCTGCAGGAGAAAAATGAACCGTTCTGCTCTTGTAAAGATTTACAGCCTCGGAAACCCTATGAAGGGTTGCTATGAATTGGAACCGACTGCACAGCGTATGACCACCACCACCACCACCAAAGATGCTACCACTCGTGTGTCATATTGTTATACTGTGTTGGCTTGTGTGTTTCTGTGATTCTAGAAGATATGCCACTGGTATTTTAAATATCAGTAAGCATCACCCTTGGTGTACAGGTTTCAGATGAGCTTCCAGACTAAAACAGTCTAAGAAGGAGAGACAGACTACTTTCAAATACTTAGTCAATGAGAACTTATGAATAGCATAGAATACTGTCAGATAGCTCCAGAATATTTTTTATAAGAAACATGATAAGGAGCACCAGAAAATAGTCAAATATAGTGCTGGAAAATAAGCCCTGCAGGTGGGAAGACACTCAAAATATAACTGGGGAAGAGCTGCCTCCTTAAAGTAGAGTTGACAAAGATGATGTGGATGGGGTAAAGCTTTTGGGACCTACATTTGCTAGTGGGACACAACTCAAAATGAGGATAAACAGCTGTAAACATCCATTAACAATTAAAAAATGGAATGTACAAAGTATGAATCTAGGAAAATAGGAAGTTGTCAAAAGTGAACTAGAATGCACAAACATCAATAACCTAGGCACTAGTGAGCCTAAATGGACTGGTATTGGCCATTTCGATTGTGATTGTTACATAATTTACTATACCAGGAATGACAAATTGAAGAGGAATGGTGTCGGATTCCTCATTAAAAAGCACACCTCAAGGTCTATTGGGAAGTTCAATGCTGACTGTGATAGGATAGCATCCATAAATCTACAAAGAAGATTAGTTAATAAAACTATTATTCAAATTTATACACCAACCTCTAAAGCCAGTTAATGATGAAATTGAAGAAATCTACCACCCTCTTCAGTCTCAAATCACATAAACATGTGATCATTATGTATTGATAATTACTGATGATTGGAATGCAAAGGTTGGAAGCAAAGAGGAAAGATCAGTCATTGGAAAATATTTATTTAAAGTATTAAAAAGCAAAGATGTCACTTTGAAGACAAAAATGTGCCTTATCCATCATGGTATTTTCACTTGCCTCATATGCATGCAAAAGCTGGACAATGAATAAAGGAAGACCAAAAATGAATTAATGCCTTAGAATTATGGTGTTGGAAAAAATATTAACTATACCATGGATAGCTTGAAGAACAAACAATCTGTGTTGGAAGAAGTACAACCAGAATGCTTCTTAGAATCCAGGATGGTGAGATTTAATCTTACCTACTTTGCACATGCTCTGGTAGCGTAGTGGTTACGAATCGGGCTGCGAACCTTAAGGTCAGTGGTTCGAAACTACCAGCCGCTCCGCGGGAGAAAGATGAGGCTTTCTACTCCCATAAGGATTTACACCCTTGGAAACCCTGTACAGGGTCGCTATGGGTCAGAACCAACTCGACGGTACTTAACAACAACAACAACAACAACTTTGTACATGCTATCAAGAAGGACCATTCCCTGGAGAAGGACATCAAGCATGGCAATGTAGCGGGCCAAAAATTAAGAGGAAGTTCCCAACTAGATGGACTGTCACGGTGGCTACAACAATGTTTTCAAACACAGAAATTATTGTGAGTATGGTGCAAAATCAAGCAGTGTTTCATTCTGTTGTACACAGGATCACTAGGAGTTGACACAAACTCAAGGACACTGAACAACAAACAACATAGCTGCTAGTTTGAAATACTGTGATGACTTTTATGTTGCTATGATACTGGAATCCTGGTGTGATGCTGTGAGTTAATGCTATCGACTGCAAAGTTGGTTTGAACTGCAAAGTCGTCAGTTCAAGCTCACCAGTCACTCCTCAGAAAACTTATACAGGGTTGCTATGGGTGGGAACTGACTTGATGTCAAAAAGAAAAGTATGCCACAATTATTTAAAATATTATGGTTACCCATAGACAGAGTTGAGTGAAGCTTCCAAATGAGGAAGAAAAGTCTGGAAAGCTACTTCAGAAAAATAGCCAAAGAATACCTTATGTATTACAGCAGAATATTGACGGACACATTGTTGGAAGATGAGCTCCCTAGTTTGGAAGGTACTATACAACAGCTGCAACAATGGAACAAAAAATAAATGGCAATGAAGATAGCACAGAAACAGGTAATACTATCTATGGATATTGTAGTTATGAAGTGTAGCCAACTAACAACCTACAACAAAAAGAACGAAACTGGAAAACCTCATACTTCGTAAGAAAACTTGGAAAGGAAGTAATGATTTGAAAACGGTGATTAAATTGTTCGCTGCAGCACAGAAGGTGAACACATACATATCCAATATTGCATGGCATATGTATATTGCACACCACTGTATATTGCACAAAAACATACATATTAATGAATGTATACAATGTTAAATGATTTTGATAGTTCACTGTTATGCCATATATTATGTAGAAATCTATGAGAAATCAGCTAAGTGAGTGTTTGGGAATTGTTTATATACACTGTGTGCATTGATATTTTTCCATCTAAAACAAGGGCATAAAGTTTCCGGCTGTCTGAACACATTTTCAGGAATGACTTTAATTTGGTTAAAGACAATTGTTTTTATTGTCCAAGACTAATAATCTTATTAATCATTAATTCCTTAAAGACAATTAATAACATGAAAGCTCATTGTCAATAAATAGGAGTTTTAAATGTAAGGGAAGGGGAAAAAATAAGAAGAGGTCATTTGTAAAGCAGGAAGCATTTCAAAGAAGAATAATTTTAATGTTTAATTAATTTTTGAACCATTACTGAGGGCTTATTGTGTTAATAGGTTTTGTGCAAGAATCTAAGTATACAAAAATAAATAAAGCATAAGCTTTATTGTCAAGGAGCTTTCTATTTAGCAGAGGGACAAGAAAAGCAATCACATAATTATAGGTTACTATTAGGTAGCATAAGGAGCGCTGGTAGTGTAGTGGTTA
>NW_006408706.1:104671-135428 GCF_000296735.1 Chrysochloris asiatica
TGTTGTTGCTAACTGCTGTCAAATTGGTTCAAACTCATAGCAACCCTGTATAAGATTTCCGAGAAGTGGCTGCTGAGCTTGAACTACCGGCCTTCCAGTTCAAACTGACCTTGCAGTCCAGTGCATTAACCCATTGGACAGAAAGAGGCCTGCCTGTGGGCATAGCTGAGAAGAGGCTGTCCTGACTGCAACAATTATGACCTGAGCATTTTCTGATCCTGCAAAGTACCTGTTAACTTCCTTTGTCTTGGAGTCCTATGTAGCCATTGCAATGAATTATCAAGCCCAGATGAGAAAATGCTGTGGGAGGAATGTTTCATTGCCACATATATATATATTTTTTACAATTCCCAATACACAGTTGATTGAGTGTTTTTAGTTTAACCTACAGAAGATGCAACATAAAAAAATAATAATAGCTATTATCGCTCATGAAACTTTTAGTACTAGGCAAAAGTGTTACTTAGATTATTTCATTTAATTCTCATAATTTTTTGACTTAAATACTTTATTTTCACATTTTACAAATGAGGAAAGAGAAGTAGAGAAAACTGGAATGATTTCTGCAAGGCCACGGAGTTATTGAGTGGTGGCCCCTTTGACCAAACCAGAAAGTGGGCCCGTGAAAAGGAGAGAGAGTGTTTAAGGATGAGTAGAAACTTTTTTGCAAGAGTATTTAAGGATGAATGAAAACTGTTGTCTCTCTTATGGCTTTTGCAGGTTGGCAGCCCACTAACTGAGATACAAATATGGATCTCATCCAATTGCTGCTTTCAAATTTCTTGGTGAGTGTACCAGTGCTGCATCTGTTTTTTTAAAACAAGATTTCAATTGGTATTCCATCAGTTCCTGGTGCCCTGTTCTTTGCCAATGCCTTCAATGCACCTTGGACTTCTTCCTCCAGTATCATTTGCTCTTGATCATGTGCTACTTCTTGGAATGGTTGAACATTGACCATTTCTTTTTGTTACAGTGACTCTGTATATTCCTTTTATCATTTTTTTTATGCTTTCTGCATCATTAAATGTTTTTCCCATAACATTCTTCAATATTGCCAAGTTGAGGCTTCAACTATCTTCAGTTCCTTCAGCTTGAGAAACGCTAAGCATGTTCTTCGCTTTTGGTTTTCTAACTCCAGGTCTTTGCCATTTTTATTATAATATCTGACTTGGTCTTCTTGAGCTTCTGTTTCAAATTTTATTTTTAAGTCTTTTACCTCCTTATTTCTTCCATTTGCTTTATCATCTCAATGCTGGAGACTATGTTTCAGAGTCTCTTTTGACATCATTTTTGTCTTTTTCTTCTTTCTTATCTTTTTAATATCCCTTTACCTTCTTTTTGCAGAAAGGTCTTGATGTCATCCCACAGCCCTCTGGTCTTTCGTCATTAGTGTCTAATGCATCAAGTCTTTCCTTGAGATGATTTCTATATTCTAATGAGATATATTCAAGAATATATTTTAGCTCTTGTGGACTTGTTTTAATTTTCTTCAGCTTCTGTGTGAACTTGCATATGAGCAATTAATGGTCTTGGTCTGCTCTTGGCTTTTTTGGCTGATGATATGGAGCTTTCCACCATCTATTTCCACAGATGTAGTCAATTTGATTTCTGTGTATTCTATCTGGTGATGTCCATGTATATAGTCATCTTTTTATGTTGTTTACAAAGGGTATTTGCAATGAAGAAGTCATTGGTCTTGCAAAATTCTATTATGTGATCTCCACCATCATTTCGGTCACCAAAGCCATATCTTCCTAATACTCATCAAGAACTAATTGTACTGAAGGAGGAAATTCAAGCTGCATTAGAGGCATTGGTGAAAAATAAGGCTCCAGGAATTGATAATATATCAATTGAAATGTTTTAACAAATTGATTCATTGTTAGAGGCACTCACTTGTCTATGTCAAGAAACTTGGGAGACATCTACCTGCCCAACTGATTGGAAGAGATTCATATTTGTTCTCATTTCAAAGAAAGGTGACCTAACACAATGTGGATATCATCAAACAATATCATTAACATCACCTGAAAGAAAAACTTTTCTGAAAATATTTCAAAAATGACTGCAGCACTATTTTGACAGGGAGATGCCAGAAATTCAAGCTAAATTTAGAAGAGGACATGAAACAAGAGATATAATTACTGATGTCAGTTGTGTCTTGATTAAAAGCAGAGAATACCAGAAAGATGTTTACATGTGCTTTATAGACTAAGTATTCAAGTGAGTGGATCATAATGAGGTATACATTACATCATAAAATATGGGAATTCCAGGGTGCTTAATTGCACTCATAAGGAACCTGTATATAGACCAAAAGGCAGTTGTTAGAACACAAGTGCATACTTAATGGCTTAAAACCAGGAAAAGAGTGGTTCAGAGTTGTGTCCTTTCACCATACTTATTCAACCTGCATGCTGAGCAAATAATTTGAGAACTCAGATCATATGGAGAAGAATGTGATATCAGGATTGGAGGAAGACTCATTAACAACCTGTGATATATAAATGACACAACCTTGCTTGCTCCAAAAGAAGAAGACTTAAAATGTTTATTAATGAAGATCAAAGACTACAGTTTTCCATATGTATTACATCTCTGTGTAAAGACAACAAAACCAATAACAAAGGTACCAATAAATAACATCATGATAAAGAGAGAAAACACTACTTCACTAGTCTGTCAGTTTATCATATTGTCGATTTCATGTTGTTATGATATTGGAAACTATGCCACTGGTATTTAGAAAATCAACAGGGTACTCCCATGATATACAAGTTTCAGCTGAGCTTGTAAAACAAACTAAGAAAAAGGAGAGAGGTGGATTACTTTAGAATATTTAGTCACTGAAAATCTTATGACTAGCAGTGGAATATTGTCAGAGAGCAACAGAATATTGAATATTGAAATATGATGAAGAATACCAGAATAATATCAGATATAGTGCCAGAAGATGATCCCTTTGGGTTGGAAGGCACTAAAAATATGACTGGGGGAAAGTTACCTCCTCAAAGTAGAGTTGACTGTGATGACACAAACAGAATAAAGCTTTTGGGATCATCATTTGCTGATGGGGCAGAGCTCAAAATAAGGAGATACAGCTGTAAACACCCATTAACAATCAGAACATAAAATGTATGAAGTATGAATCTAGGAACATTGGAAGTTGTCAAAAATGAAATGGAATGCATAAGCATCTATATCCTAGGCATTAGTGAGCTGAAATGGACTGTTATTGACCATTTTGAGTTTGACAATCATATGGTTTACTATGCCGGGAAAAACAAATTGAAGAGAAATGGCATCACATTCACCATCAAACAGAACATTTCAAGATCTAGCTTGAAGTATAGTACTGTCTGTGATAGAAGCTCTGTTAGCTTAATGGTATGAATTGGGCTGCTAACCTCAAGGTCAGCAGTTCAAGACTACCAGTCGTTCTGCTGGAGAAAGATGAAGCTTTTATGCTGCCATAAAGATTTATAGCCTTGAAAATCCTATGAAGGGTCATTATGAGTTGGAACCATCTCCATGGCACACTGCCACTACCACCACCACAAGCAAGACCAATTAATACAATTATTATTGAAATTCACAAATAAGCCA
Organism: Chrysochloris asiatica; assembly: GCF_000296735.1. Classification (NCBI taxonomy): domain Eukaryota; kingdom Metazoa; phylum Chordata; class Mammalia; order Afrosoricida; family Chrysochloridae; genus Chrysochloris; species Chrysochloris asiatica. Next base: position 108,278 of record NW_006408706.1, read on the forward strand.
CTAAAGTCAATGATGCAAAATTGAAGAATTCAGCCAACTTCTTCAGTCTGAAATTGATCAAACATGCTATCAAGATGTATTGATAATTACTAGTGATTGGAAAACAAAGGTTAGAACCAAACAGGAAGGATCAGTCATTGGAAAATATAGACTGAGTGATAGAAATGATACTGGAGTTCGCATGATTGAATTTTCCAAGACTGATAACTTGTTCATTGCAAATACCTTTTTAAACAACATAAAAGATGACTGTATATATGGACCTTACCAGAAGGAATACACAGACATTCAAATCAACTACATCCATGAAAAGAGACAGTGGAAAAGCTCCATATTATCAGCCAAAACAAAACCAGGGGCTGATGATGGAACAGACCATCAATTGCTCATTTGCAAGTTCAGGCTGACATTGAGACAATGATCTTTAACATATCCCACCTGAATTTACAGATCATCTCAAGAACATATGTGATAGAATTTTGGATCTTGTACAAGGTTCTGAGTGCTAGGTTCCCATGCCCACTGGTGGAGAAATCTGACTGAAAAGCAAAATACAGTGATTTCTGAATCGATCTGTATGTGGGACACTCCCAGCAACCCCTCAGCCTGGGAGGAAATCAGAGGGCGGGGCCACAGCTAGGATGGCACAGTGAGTGACACAGTGTAAAAAGCTGGAGCTTCTGGAAAAAGAGGTATGACAGACTATGTACCTTTCCTTCCTCCTCTCACCTGTCATACCCTCACTGTTCAGCCTGGACACCTTCAGGTGGGTGGGAGCACACCCCCAAAAGAGTCCAGCATTGTGCCAACAGTTTTCTCATGGCACAGGAAGGCAGTCCCTGGGAGGAGCCCATTGGTCCCACAGACTGATCATTTGGTGGCTTCTTATGATGTCTGACTCTGGGACCAGCTCTAAAGTTGACCTGGGTGGGACCCTTTATACCTGACTTACCTAGCAAGAAAAAAACAGGCCTGGTCATATAGCCAAAACACATGTGCAACTTGTAAAACCTCAATATAAAAGGCCAGAGACAACACCAAGTGTTATATACAAGCATGCAGCTATTTTGAGAATTACGCTGTGAAGATGCAGATACCTACCTGACCTTCAGAGATAAAAATAGGGGACAGTCTTTCTTGTATTCATTTCTCAATATCTATCTGCACGCCTCCATAATGGTGACCATAGGAGGTGCCTGAGTGAGTGGACACCCCCTCCCATCCCTGGAGGTTTCTACAGAGCATGAAATTGACCTGCATAGCAAAGGCTATTGGAAAGTCGTCTACAGTTCTATTCTTGTTTTTGAGTGGTGTTTTTTGTCTCTGCTTTTATATTGTTTCTGTTTTTTGGTTCTTTTGGTCTCACTTTATTCCTGGGGGTGAGGACTTTCTCCCCCTACCTTACCCAAGAAGGGACAGCAACCATGTCCATATAGTCATGCTACAAGCATACCCCATACATGTGAAAAGGAAAGCCTATATCCAGATCGCATCTACCAGGAGACACTCAGTATGCTTAACAACACAGCAACATATATTCATTTAATCATTAAAAACCCACCTACTTACTGAAAATGTCCAAGAAAAAGCAACAAAATATCTCAGCACATGTCGAAAAACGGAAAAGAGTAACTGAGACAAATGAGCTGAAGGCAGACATAAACTCCCCGCTAGAACAAGAGCAGGCTTTGGGTCTTCCTGAGAGGGAACTCGGGAGATTGATATAGAGATAAATTCAAATGCTCCAAAGAGGGGTGAAGGAAAATAAGGAAGAAGTCAGGAAAGTGATACAAGAGCAATCAAATAAGATAGATATAGCATTGGAAACAATTCAAAATGCAAAAAGAGGTCCAGATGATTAATAACATAACAGAAATGAACAAAACACTGAAAGGGCAAAGGAGTAGAATTGAAGAGATGGAAGTCAGAACCAGTGAACTGGAAGAAAAATCTCTCAATACTGCTAAGGTAGAAAAAACGATAAAAAAATCTGAAGAGAGTCTAAGATTCATGCTGGATAACAAGAAGAGGAATAACTTAAGAATTATTGCCATTCCAGAACAGGAAGAATCACAGAAGTCCTCAGAGGAGATAGTTGAGAAGCTGCTGGAAGATATTTCCCTAACATTTTGAAGGATGAGAAGACAAACATTCAAGAAGTTGGATGAACACCAGGAAGGATAGACCCCAAAAGAAAATCACCAAGACATATCATAATCAAGCTCTCCAAAATCAAAGACAAGGAGAGAATCTTAAAAGCAGCCAGGGAAAAGAGAAGTGTTACCTACAAAGGCAAGGAAATCAGGTTAAGTGTTGACTTCTCATCAGAAACAATGCAGGCAAGAAGGCAGTGGGAAGACATACAAAAAACCCTAAATGAAAAAAAAACAAAAACAACTAAAAAAAACCTGCCAACCAAAAATCATCCAGCCAGCAAAACTGTAAATCAAATATGATGATGTACTCAAAAGATTCCAGGATAAACAGAAGCTAAGAGATTTTGTCAAAGCTAATCCATTGCTTCAAAACATCCTAAAGGGAGTTCTTTGGAATGAGAACCAAAAAGAACAGACAAGAACCAGAGATTGACAAACATGGCAACACCTCCTGGAACTCAGTCGACAGATAGCAGAGTTCAGAACACAACAAAACTTAACAAACAAATTCAGAGGTCCTGAGAGGCCAATCAAAGATCAAAGTATCAACAATATCAAGGAAGGGAAAAACATAGAAACAAATATCCAGGTGATGAGAAGGTCAGGTAGATTGCAGGATACAATAGACTGTCTTAAATGCAGAGAAAAGTTAATAGACTATAGGGTAACCCTAAAGAAAATTAATACTTCACAGTTTATCATGAAAATGGAGATCTAAGCAGAACAAGGAAAGTAAGAAGAAACTGACAAGAAATAGCGAAAGGAATATGAACTCAGCACAAGAAGCCATGCAGAACAAAGGAATGGACAGCACCACAAAAAGTAACATAATGACAGCAATTAATTCATACCTATTGATAATTACACTGAATGTCAATGGATTAAATGCACCAGTGAAGAGACAGAGAGTGGTAGAATGGATAAGAAAACAAGACTCTTCATTATGCTGTCTGCAAGAGATACAACCACAGTGCTGTAAAAATAGAAATTAACAATAAGACCAAGGAAATAAAGTTGAACACATGAAAACTAAATAACACCTTGCTGAAAACAACAACAGAAATAAACACAAAATATTGAAGTTGTCAAAGACTTCATTCTGCTTGGATCCACAATCAACTATCATGGAAGCAGCAGTCAAGAAATCAAATGACATATTACATTAGGCAAATCTTCTGTAAAAACCCTCTTTAAATTGTTCTAAAGCAAAGTTGCTTATTTGAGGACTAAGGTGACCTTGATACAACTTATGGTATTTTTAATCACCTCATATGCATGTGAAAGTTCGACAATGGATAAGGAAGACCAAAGAAGAACAAATGCATTTGAATTATGGTGCTGGTGAAGAATATTGAAACGGATTTTCAGAAAGCAACCAAATCTATCTTTGAAGAAATACAGTCAGAATGCTTCTTAGAAGTCAGCATGATGAGATGTTATCTCTTAGACTTTGCATATGTTGCCTGGAAGGACCAGTGTCTGGAGAAGGACATCATGTTTGGTAAAGTGAATGGTTAACAACAACAAAAAAAAAGATGGATTGATAGAGAAGCAACAGCAATGTGCTCAAACATAATGAAAATTGTGAAGATGACTCTGTGAGTTATGTGGCACTGTAGGATAAGCAACTGATCACAAAACTAGTGGTTGAAGCCATCAGTCACTCCTTGGAAACGTTATACAGGGTTGCGATGAGTTGGAAATTATTCTATGGCACTTAACAACAACAATAATCAAGAGTTTTCCTCATTTTGTTCAAATAAGTGGATATGAGGGGGCTTTCTAGGGCTCGCAGAAAAAATGGAATTCAAAGATGATCGCATTTTTCCACAAACTTTTTGAAGTTCCCTCATGTATTGTGGTATAGAATATCGTTTCAATACATATTCTCTGAACATTCACCCCATAGAGCAGAACTGAACTTTTTATCTTCCAAAATTAATAACATCATTTGTGGTCCATACAAAATTGGTCAAACGTTTAATTAACTCACCCTTAATGTGCTGGCTGGAACTGTGGTTGCCTTGGCAGGTCTGGACCAAATGATTTTGCAGGCTTTATATGGCTCGCAGACCAGACGTTCCCTACCCCTGCTATAGAGGATAAGTTTGAGGATGAGAATGGGTTACAGCAAAAGTGAAATAATGATTTCTTTGATCCTTAGTCTCTAATTGATAAAAGCCAGAGTTTCGGGGGAAAAACATGATTCATGAAAATAACGATTTCTTTAGTTCACCAGCTTCCTTCCTTCTTGAATGTTCCCTGGAGAGCCCACAAATCCTCCCTCCCTTAGTGTCAGCACAATAAGAACAGGAATTAACCAACCTTTACCTGCAAGCAGAAAACTTCTCCCACATTTGCCTGGCAGTAATCCAACACAACTCCAAACCTCAAAGTTTTCCAAACTATATTAAATAGTCTTTGGGGAACTGCTTTAGAGGTTTGGTATTTCATTTTGTTTTTCCTTTTCTGTTGCAGATCTAATGCTAACTTCTTCAAAGCAGAAACAGTCAGGAGATAGTCTCAGTAACCATTACTTAATGCCCCCAGAGTACTCCAGAAATGGGTGGAAGACCAGAGTGCTAAACAATAAAACTCAAGGTTACTTCAGGTCTCATGCTTCAAATCTGAGGTTCAATGTCAATTACTTAGGAAAACTTTCCCTGACTCCAGTGTTATGAGCACTCACAATGGCCTGTCTTTTCTTTCATAGTATTTATTATAATTGCAATGATCATTTCTACAGTTAATGCTTTCCACACTAATTCCTGAATGGATAAAGTCTACCCTGACCATGTTCACCAATCCAAATTCCCAATACCCTTACTCTTCTCTTCATACATTTCCTGTCATCTCATGCCTCATGATACATTTATTATTCAAGTTTATTGCTTATTGTCTCCCTTCCCCCCGTAAAAAATGCATGCATGGTCACTTACATATCCTAAATTCCTATAAGAGCATATAGGATCTAGGATGTTTTTATTAAATAGTTATTCAGTCAATTAAATAAATGGAAGGGGACAGATATCTGTCTTTAGTATACACAACCTTAGTATCTGGCTGATTGTCTGCCCAGCATTGTATACTTTGTGACTACTAATTTAAACATTAATGAGGATTAGCTGAGAATAAATGAATAAATAAAAGATGTAAACTGTTTAAAAACATTAATTTAACTTGTTGTTGTTATGTGCCATTGAGTTGGTTCTGACTCGTAGCCACACTGTATAGGGTTTCCAAGGAGCAGCTGGTGGGCTAGAACCACCAACCTTTCTGCTAGCAGTCCAGTATTTCTCTGACATTGCAACACCAGCTGTAACTAAATCCTTCAAACATCATAAACAGAGTTAATTTTACTGAGTTTATCCAATACTTCAAGATATCTCAGTATAAAGATCCAAAAATTATTCAAGCTATATCTAATCTGCATAATTATCTTTCTGTTTGTATGAATATAATATATGTGTGTGCATGTGGATTCTCCAAGAAGTTATGTTTTTCCTGTGCCAAAGACTAGATGGAGATCTAGGGAAAATAAAATACAGATGAGTTAAATTAAAAGAATAACTTTGTTTGGTTTATTTGCATGGTATTTTGTAGTTCATCCTTTTATTTGAAGAAGAGTTTCCTAAAGCCTATGCCATGTAAATAAAGGCATCACATAAATGTCTATGCCAGTATGCTTGTAGTCATATATATATATATATATATGAGGCCTGATGTGGCACTGGATAAGCACTGGGCTGCTAACCACAAGATTAGCAGTTCACACCCACCAGTCACCCCTGGAAACCTGATGAGGGTTAGCTATGAGTCAGAACTGACTCGACAGCATTTAACAACAACACAGATTTATATAAACATGTAATCTGACATAGGAAATTAGATAATTTCAGTTTTGAAGTATTAAATAATTTGATAGTTTTCTCATCTTAGAAGAAATAATTCCCCATGAGAAAGTTCCTAATTATATGTTTTCTCTAATAATATATTTTGAAAGATCATTGTTACATATCAATTATGTAACAATATTCATTTTAGTTTAGTTTTTTTTTTGCTTTGGCTGCATTTCATAGCCAAAGAAGTATAGTTTTGATCTTTAGCACCATTTAATAGTGGAAGGCATGGTTTAGTTTTAGAATTAAACTGCGGACAAGTCACAGGTAGTCTATCTTCTGAGGATGCCAGCACACTGGCCAACATTACCAAGTGATATGACTATAACATCATAAATTCTGGAATATTTCTCAAGTCAACAATGGATTACAAGAATAAAATATTCTCACAAAATTTCATCTTATTAATCAAAAGACAGAACTCAGAGTAGAGAATAAGTCTTCTTCATTAGTCACGTGTCATACATTTAAGAATATTTTCTTAGTCACTGTAGTATGTACTCTAAGCTTATAAATATCAGATGTTTCCAAATTTTTCCTACCTATAGCCTTGCATGTTAAGCTGCTTTTGATGTATTTTAATGACAATATCATAATTTGTTGTTAAGTGCCAACAAGCTAGTTCTGGCGCATAGCAACTCTGTATGGTGGGTTTGAACTACTGACTTTGTGGTTAGTAGTCCAGTGCTTATTCTACAGTGCCACACCAGGAACTCATATAAAAATTGTTGTCATTATTGTTGTTAATTGCCTTTGAATTGGTCCTGACTCATAGTGACCCTGTATAAGGTTTCTGAGGAGCAGTTGGTAAGTTTGAACTGTCAACCTTGTGGTTCAAACCAATTTTGTGGTTCAAACTAACCTTGCAGTTCAGTGCATTATCCTGTAATGCCACACCAGGACTCCATACTATAATTAAGTTTCTGTATTTTGTTCAGAATTATGACATTTAAATAAGAGCCTTTCATCTAGAAAGGACTATAAATAGAGCAAATAAAATGAACAAATAAGTTGGAGGAAATTTTTTCTTTGGTCTTTAGGGCTGAGTTAATATAGTTTCCCGAGTACATTTCCAAGCGGCCCTGGTGGTACTGTGGGTTAGGCATTGGGCTCTAACCACAAGGTTGGCAGCTCAAACCCAACCAACCACTCAAAAGGAGGAAGATGAAACTCCTCTTCCTAAGACTTACAGTCTAGGAAGCCCTATAAAATAGCTATGAGTTGGAATCAACTTGATGGCAGTGGGATTCGTTTTTTGGCCCCAACAAGCTTTTGTAAGGAGCTGTATGTCCAAGTTTCACGTGAGCCAGGATCAATGAGCTATGCAAAATGAAAAGGTTGACCAACTGGTCTCCATGTTAAATGGTTATCTAACTGGCATTTAACATGTTAGTGAAGAAACAATGCAATCATGCCAATAACACAAGTCAAACTAATACATTAACTTTGATATTTAGATAATTGAAGGATAAATGTTTAAGGCCCAGATAGTTGAGATAGTCACATTCATTTTCAAATTATTGGAACTCTGTCATTTAAAAAACTGTTATTTGGTAGAGTTTAAGGAAAATACAGCCATCCCTCCATTCTCTATAACTAAATACCACAGTTTTTTTTTTAAACAAGATAATGAAAAGTCACATTTGTTCTGACTTTTACACCTTCACGTTTGTTCAATTTTATACCTTCCACATTATTTTTTCTGATTTGAAATAAATACATTAAAACTTCATATGTGGTCATTCTCTCTATGTCACTAGTAAAAGGATGTATTATTTAAAAACCTCTGATCTTTGAGATGTAAGAAAGAATATTCCCTTAATTACTAGCAGTTTTATTAAAAAGTGGTTGTTTAACAATATTTCATTTTGTTATGATTACACAAATGCAAATATTGGCTATGTGCTATGCATAGCAACATGCTATGCAGTTTTTTCATTTCTGGATAAGTCATAATTTGATACATTTTCAATAATTACTCAAGTTATTACTCCCTAAATAATCATAGTCTTACATGTTAAATGCTTTGCTGTTTATAATTTTAAAAGATTTTTGAAGGAACGCACTTTTTATCAGTCTTGATCTTCTCTTTTTTGAAAGTTTCTTGGCCTAAGAAGCACCTACTTCTTAAGGGAAATTTATTATCATAGTAAGAATTTTTAAAACTTATGTTCTAAAATGTTGTTACATCACGAACAAATCAAAGTATATAAAAAGGTAGATAAAACAGAGGTATACTAAACTATCATCTTCTCTTTCTCTCTTTCAAAATGGGTTCCTTCCTCTCCAACATGATTTATCTAGAGGAAGAAAGTATGGCCAAAACTCTCCAGTATTCCTTTTAAAAAGACTATACCTCTGTTTTGACTCTAGTTCCAAATGAGACAATATTCCAACAGCTTTAATATTCATGCAGACAGTTGTGAGCATATATTAACATATATCTATAAAAATTAAATTTAACATTTTCCTCTATATTCAATATGAGTAATTCAATTAAATTGCTCTTATAAATGTCCTGAAATAAATGTGTAATAATTTTCTCAGTCAATGAATCTATGCCAGAAAAATAGATTTGTTTCTGTTGTTGTTAAATGTTGTCAAGTCAATTATGACTCATAGTGACCCTGTATAGAGTTTCCGAAGAGTAACTGGAAGCTTTGAACTGCTATCTTGTTGTTCACAGTCAAGTGCTTATTCTTTAACAACACACCAGGGCTCCAGCAAAATAGGTAATGTAAATAAATTAAGTTAAAATAACAAGGATTATTTTTCAAAACACCATCTCTTCTAATTATTTAGATGGTCTCAATAATCATATGTTAAAGTATCCATATACATTTTTTGACTCTTCTCTTCACTTTTCATGAGTGACAAGGACAAAGAAATTCAATCACAATGTTAATTCACTATAACTGAAATAATAATACAGAGGAAGAAATCAAAAGTTATTTATATAAAATAGATTTTAATTAGAGTTTGCTCCTATAACAAAAAGTATGTAAATTTTGTTCCTATTAAATGTGTGAAACTTGATCCAATCATTTGACAATAGAAACATTACTTTTATGTGGCATATTTTAGATCTTTCAGGCCTCTGTGATTAATAGCTAACTTACTGGCCTATTACTTCCCTCTTTGTTGTTAACTAATATGCAGCTAAATCTGACTTATATAATTGTTTAAAAAAACAATAATTTTGCTGACAACTTTTACTTCTGAATCTGCATTGTCTTAATATCTTATCCAGGTCTGATAATATTAATAAAATTAAGTGTCAATTTCTTTACCTACTGAAATAATTTGTAGAGAATATGCAGGGGAAAAAAAAGTACTGTTTTCAAATCTTGCTTGCTATACTTCTGCACACACAATTACTACTTTAAAATATGGGTGGTTCTGAGTTCTCCAACAGAACTTTCTGGGGTGATCATGATGTTGTTAAGTGTCATCAAATTGATTCTGATTCACAGTGACCCTGTGCAGAGTTTCTGAGGAGGAGTGGCTGATGAGTTAGAACTGCTGATCTCATGGTTAACAGTCAAGTGAATGAGTATCCTACAGCACCACACCAGGGCTCTGATCATAATATTAAACCATTTAATTATATATTTTGTCTCCACTTATTTTGTTTTGAATGAATATGCTGTTATAGGGCCATATCAAAAGGCAGTTGTTCGAACAGAACATGGGAACAATGAACAGTTTAAAATTAAGAAAGGTGTGCTATGGAGATTGGCCCAGGATCTGAAAGTGTTTCGTTCTGTTGTACATAGGGTGACTACGAGTCAGTACCAACTCAATGACTTCTAATAACAACAACATGAATTTGTCACTTGTAGGTTAATGCGCTGGACTTGAATCACAAGGTGGGTGATTCAAGTTCATTATATGCTCCTCAGAAACCCTATATAAAGTCACTATGGGTGATAACCATCTCGATGACACTTAACAACAACTACAATATCTCTGATCATCTACCAATGACTGTGCCATGAGACAGCATCATTACATGAGAGTCATGAATTAAACCTACCCAAAAAATGCAGAGTATTTATAACCCCTGGGAAATGAATCATTACATGGAAATAAAACTAGTCTCATCTTCAGAGTGTTCAAAAATAGGCCTTTTTTTTTTTTTTAAATAATATTGCCCCCTAAATGATCATTCTGATTGAAGACATTTCCCTTGAAAGTTCTCCTATCTGAAAACCTAAAGACATCAGGATAAAACTAATTTCATTTGATGTAAGGTTACTCCTATTATCTCTAACCCTTTCCTCATTTTATTTGTACCTTTAATGCAAGGCTGTCTTTCACTTATTTTTCTACCTCTCTCTTACCAGAAGTCATTCACTATCCTGCAATACAGGACAGAGGCAATTGTCCATTTAATAAGGAATTACTGCCATCTTGTGGTTATTATAATTGAATGCAAACATTCCTAATAGACAGGAAGAGAAACCAACCAACCAACCAACAAAAAACGTTGGGTTATTAGATACTCTAGTTTTCCATTTTACTTCTAGTACAGGTCATTAAAGCAATACTTTAATCTACATTGAAAATATTCACATTAGTTTTATGACATTCAGGAAGATGATCTCTTTCTTATAGAATCAGTATAATCCAGTAGTAGTTTAAGATATTCAAAATAAACACTTGAGTCTGCACAGGATAGAAATTATGTAGGCATTAATAACTTCTACTACCCATTCCCTGCCTCAGAAATTTATCTTCATTTTTTTAATGTTAAGAATTTGTAGAAGGTCATAATTTAGTAGGTTCAAATATTCCTAACTCTGAGGTGACATATTAGCCACACATCTCAATAACCCATGTCAACACCGGAAATTGGCCAAGACCTACTAATAACCAGAAACAGATTTGAAGCGAATGCTCTCTCAGATCTGTATGGCACATGTTGTCTTCAGTATTCTGTCCCTTGAAATGTGCCAAATTTGCAGATTCTGCATTTTTTTCAGATTCACATGGTTCAGTGAGCAAAATTCAGGCAGTAAGATACAATGTGCTCATATAAGAATATTTCATTCTGTAATCTTAAAAGCGAAAACACACCCCTGCTTCCTTGTCAAGATATGTAAAATGCCATTAATAATAATAATAATAATAATAATAATAATTTTAAAAAGTTAGCTTCTTTGAGCAGAGGCTTCAAGATATGTTTATTTGCATGTACTTGATTGCGGGAAGCATCATCTTAAAAAAATTGTTACTCAAAAACTAGAGGTTCAAAAGAACATTTTCTTCCCATAAGATCTACACTGATGTGTAATATCTTAAATGTTAAATAGAAAACACTCCACCTGGTGGTAGAAGAAAAATAGTAGCTGCTTTCCTCAACAGTCCCTAAGGGGTGGGGGGAAATGGAGTGAATCAACAGAATACACCAGTCTACTTAGAAACCTTGTAAGATACTCCACTGCAGTTGGTGAGCATCTTAAAAGCAAAATCCAGACAGAATCTGTCTCTCTATAAATCTTACCACCCCTTTCCATTACTAGTTAGGTTTTGTTGGCTGTAAGCCATCTGATTTTACTATGATTTATTAACTGCTATGCATTATATATGAGATTCAGGTTTGCTGAAGAGTTACCCTTATGGTCATTGTTGCATACAAATCAGCTACTGTTAGAGAGGTTTATTGCACCATTTTATGTTGCTAGCACTTTTGTTAGGCAGGAATATAATGTTTATCTGGAAAAGAAAACCTCTTCTGTGATACTTACCCATATATGTTGCTAGCTCAAGCAGTGTGTGCTAAGAACAATAGTCCTTTGTTCCAGTCTGTTTATAAAAAAGAAGGAAAAGCATTCAGAACAATGGTTGAGGAAAAATAAAAACCTGTTGTCTAAATTAAGGGATTGGTATTCTCCAAGTCATTGCTACAGCAGTGAGCCATTTTCTCTGGTAAGACCAACTGAAACATGAGAAAGAAAAATAATGTGAGTAAAACCAATTTACTCTTAGTAGGAAATTGGAAAAACGGTAGCAGGGATCTAAACAGTCCTGTCTCTGATATAAGAAAGAACAAAACAGTGCTTGCACACACTTTTTGCATTGAGACATTTGATTAACTAAGTAATTCAACTTGAATTTCTAGTCCAGCTCTCAGTACAATGCCTTGAAAGTGTGCCTTGAGCACATTACTTGTATGTTTGCTCCTAACAATAACAATCAAGTATAAACTCAAGACAAAAGTAGCACATTACCTAAATGGATTTGATTTGCCTACAACAAAAAAGAATTTGATATTATCTTACATGCTTAACAGTAACAGGAAAGATGTAACTGGAAATATTTTTTAAAGGAAGAAGGGTGACGCCTTTCTATCTGAAATGTTGCCATGCCACACTTATAACCAATATTGCTGTCAACATCAGTGTGAATATTATGAAGCATTTCTGAAGAAATTAATTCTTTTGGGGCATAATTCCTAAAAATAATAACTTAAGCATTCTGAAGCTTCAGCTCTGGTAAGACTATCCCATGTATATTAGACTCATACTTGCTGAAATACATGTTAAATGATTTTAGAATCTCAACTATATGCATATAAATATGTGTATGCTTTCTTTTAAATTTAATTAAATCACTCTTGGATATATTTCCTAATTTTAAAATAGATTAATTTTGTCTTATCTAATGAATAACAGTAATTATAAAACAGATTCAATTGGAATCATGTTTAAGAAAAGCTGTCTAAAAAAAGTTTTCAATTAGTTTGATATTAAAAACAAAATAAAACCATTGACTGTCTACTATGAACCTACCACTAGTTTTGCATAGTTTAAAGTGTAACAGAGATGATTGATTTGTTCATTGACATTGCTGCTATTGCTAGGTTTTATCCAGTAGATTCAGACTCATAGTGACCTTATATACAACAGAAAAGAACACTGCCAACTTCTGCACCATCTTCAAACTCATTTCTGTATTTGAGGCCCTTATTACATCCACTGTGTATTTCCTTGCGAGTCTGTTTCTTTTCTTCAACTCTCTACTTTACCAGGCATGATGTCCATCTCCCTCCTTATAATGTGCCCTAAGTATGTGAGACAAAGTCTCAACTTCCTTGCGTCTAAGGTATATTCTGATTGTACTGCTTCCAAGACAGGTATGTTTGTACTCCTGCAGTCCATGGTATATTCAGTATTCTTTCCCAACACCTTCATCAAATGCATAAATTCTTCTTCAGTCTTCATTATCCAATGCCCAGCTTTCACATACATTTGAAGTAACTGATAATACTATGGCTTCAGTCAGGCACACCTGAGTCCTCAAAGTAATATCTTTGCTTTTTAACACTTTAAAGAGATCTTTGGAAGTCAATTTGGTCAACGCTATAAGTCATTTCATTTCTTGACTGTTGCTTCCAAGCAAAACGAAATACTTCACCACTTCAATCTTCCTTCTGTTAATCATGATGCTTGTTACTAGTCCAGTTGTTTATGTTTTTGGTTTATGTTGAGGTGTAATCCATACTGAGGGCTATAGTCTTTGATCTTCAGTGCTTCAAGTCCTCTTTGCTTTCAGCAAGCAAGTTTGTATAATCTGCATATGTTGCTGTTGTTAAGCACTTTAAAGTCAGTTCCGACCCATAGAGACCCTGTATAAGGTGTCTGAGGAGTGACTGGTGACCTTGAAACACCGACCTTGCAGTTCAAACTAACTTTGTAGTCCAGCTCAATTACTCACAGCGCCACACCATACAACATGTCATCAATGAGGCTTCCTCGAACCTTAATACTATATTCTTCTTCATATAGTCCAGTTTCTAGGATTATTTGCTCAGCATACAGACTGAATAAGTATGGTGAAAGGATCCAATCCTGATGGTCACCTTTCCTATTTTAAACTACAAAGTATCCTCTTGTTTTGTTAGAAAGCTGCTTCTGTTCTCTTCTGAATCTGGCTTGAGTTTCTGGCATTTTCTTGTTGATATACTGCTGTAAATGTTTTTAGTTTATCTTCAGCAAAATCCTACTTGCATGTAATATTAATGATGATATTTTATTCTTAATGTTCTCAAATCTCTAATTTTCATAGATATCTTCAGTATATCATGACTTTTTTCCCCACAAAAACTACCAGAGATGAAATATTTAGAAACAAAATGAGGTATTGAGGAAGGCAGGCAAAATTATGTAAGAGGACAAGTTGTTCCCATCTTAGGTAACTTTGAAAAGTATCAATTTTGAGATGTACAAACAAGACAAGCTCATATATTATGACATTATTGAGGCCTTGAAATTCTCAAAAATTTTCTGGTTTCCATAACCAATGATTTGAGTAATATTCTAAATACAGGATAACATTTTGGTTTTTCCCTTTGCTTCTTCGCTGCCTATTTTTGATATGGTAGTATATTGTTTGCCTCCCAAAATGTTTATCTTTCAGAAATGTGAAAACATGTATCTTCTGAGAAGAAAGTATTATTTACTACATGATATTATTAAATGCTTTGTTTCCCTTTTAAATATGAAAAGTACAGAAATTCTAATTTTTAAGGGATTTTCAAAATAATTAATTGAAAATCTCAGAAAGTAACCCCAAATTACTACTAGGTTGTTTGCATATATTTAAATTTTTTTTTTTTTTTAATCAATGTGTGTGGTTCCTATTTTCTGGTTTACTACGTGAATTAAAATGAACTGTATAATCAGAAACTGCAGAGAACGAATACCCAATTTTTATTCCATTATCGCTGTTTTCCAGTGACAAGGTTTTAGCTGATAAACATCAGTTGACTAGAAATTTAGACCCTCGGGTCTGTGGACAAATCCAAATTAAGTTGAGTGGTACCTCTTCCAAGAACATCTGCTACTAAAAGTTTCAAATATCCACAACAAAGCATAATTTTTCAGCCTTTAGAAACATTATGATTAATACAGAAGTTCTTGTTTCATTTTGTTTTTGTTCTTTCTAAAATGATAAAGCTACAAATTAAGATATTGCTCCCAACATCCTAGAACTGAAAACTTTCCAGAAACCACTTCTTTCTTTTCTATATATTCAATTATTTAGACTCTTTCAGAAATTGATGGGTTTGATGATTAAAACAAATATAAACACTCAACCAACAAAGCATTATAAAGTAATAAACAGTAAAGGCCGGCAGATAATCTGAGTTGTTTTGTGTTTTTTTCCTCCTAGGTAAAATTTCCCTCTATTTCTATGGATTTATGAAACACTTCCTTTAAATGGGTATCACCACATGACCAAATGAAATGGATGGTCTTCCAGTTGATCTGTGTGGTATGAATAGCCAAGCTGGTCATGAATAACCACAGATCCTAAGAGTAAATATATGAGAAATATAATGTGGATAGCTGCGTTTTAGTCTCTTTCCATCCTTAAATAAGTAACTCTTCTTTTCTAATATTTACTATCTTCCTCATCTGTATAACTAGAGCAAAGATACAGTAAAACGTGTGAAAGTCAGAGCTTGTATAAAACAGAAATCTGTCAGAGAAGGAAAATATGAATATTTTCCATTAATAACATGGACTGCTGGTGTGGCGCTGTAGGATCAGCACTGGACTGAAAATCATAAGGTTGGCAGTTCAAACCCACCAGTTTCTCCTTGGAAATCCAATACAAGGTCACTCTGAGTCAAAACAGACTCAATGGCACTTAACAACAACAACGATAATAGCATAGAAGTAATCCTGGTGTGGAACTGCAGGATAATGCACTAGACTGAAAGGTCAATTTGAACTGCAAGGTTGACAATTCAAATCCACCAGCTGTTCCTCAGAAACCCTATACAGGGTTGCTATGAGTCAGAACCAATTTGACAGCACTTAAAATAACAATAGCACAGAAAAGTAGTAAGAATGCACATAGTCAAAGGCAGCAAACCTGTGAAACCATGCGTTCTGGTTCTCACAGGTTCACTGTGCTGTTCCTCCTTTTACCCAGGTATGTTCTCTTACAAGATAATGTGTATATATATATGTTTTTATATGAAGTAAGTAGTATAAAAATGATCAGACATCACTACTTTTACTACATAGCTCTATATTGTAATTTACTTTTGTAGATATAGCACAAATCTTGCTGAATTTCTGCATGAAGTTTTTTGATTGGTTAGATTAGATCATTAATGCAACATTTTTATGTTAATTCACAAAAAGAAATGTGCTTTGATTTATTATTTTTAAATCTGTGGTAATGAGAATACAGACAAATAAGTGATTATTTAGCCTGATTCTATTAAATTAATTGAATGGATTCACATTTCCAGATTTTTTAACGATCAAAATGTTATTGTTGTTAAGTGCCGTAAAGTCCATTCCAACCCATAGCGACACTTTATAGGATTTCCAAGGAGCAGCTGGTGAGCTTGAACCACCGACCTTGCAGTTCAAATGACTTGGAGTCTGACGCATTAGCCCACAGTGCCACACCAGGACTCTGATCAATATGTAGGGGTGGCAAATACCCATAAGAGTAGGAGTAAAGTTTTGCTATGATAAAGTTAAAGGGGTATCTCTCTCAACAAAACTGAATTCATGCAATGGATGGATTTTTATTTGGTCCAATATCCAGTTGCGATATTAAGATAATTATAGTACTTTAATGGTATAAGAGAAAGTGTACACTCTACCTTAGGAGAAGGAGGAGGGCTCTACAAGTCTTACAAAATGCATGATAGTAATAGACATTTCATGTTTTACAAAAAGGGTTGGTCTAACTTTCATAAAATTGATAACCTCTCCTGATGCCACTAGTAAGAATACAGAGCTGCATCCCACATGCATGCTTTGTAGCATAGTTTGGCATTATTCAATATATGTTATGCTACATTAAAATGCAGCTTATATATTCAAAACAATTGTTGCACATACCCTCTGAACTAGTTTTTTTTTTTTTTTAATTTTTATTTCCACATTGTGCAGTATTTACAGTCACTTGTAAATCCAGAAAAATACACAGGCAGAGAAATCAAGCAGGAGGTAGAGATTGTTTTAATGTGATTATATTGGCATCTGATATGATGGTGCTTTGGACATATTGACATGAGTGAGGATTCTATGTAGCAACTGTTCAATACCATCCGTTGGACTTCTCTGATAGACCACTTAACTATCTCAGCTTTTCCAGTGATCATCTCATTTATCTAGGATTATTGCACTGAATTTACTGTTTGGTTTTCTTCCAGAACTGAAATGTCAAGTCCAGTGTCATGTATGCAGTAGCTTTGTGCTGTGAGAGCTTCGCAGATCCCCCAAAAGCTGCTAGCAGTTGATCTTTGGATAGAGCTAGAAATAAATAAATCCTCTTTAGCAGATCAATATTCATCCCATTTAATGCTTGATGTGAAACTTGTGGATTTGTGGTGGTAATGCTGATGTACAGCTAATCGTTGAAAATGGGCATTAGGGCTTTTATAGCATGGCAACATATTGTCAGGCAGGAAGGGAAAGACTGGGTGAGCACAGCCTGGAAGAAAAATATCGTAAGTTGATATAAATTTTGCTGCGCATTTGGATTCCACTTAGGATGTTTTGTTAGAAATTAATAATGAATCCAACAAATGGATGTGAAATCTAACAGAAATTCCTTTCCTTGGTTTACCATTCTGCAAAATGTGGTTGTTGTTAATGTCCATCAATTCAGTTCTGACTCCATGATTTCCCATATTTCTGAGGAGTGGCTGGTGAGTTTGAACCACTGACTTTGTGGTTCAAACCATCCTTGAGGTCGAGTGCTTATCCTACTGTGCCATTTTTCAAAGTACTATGTATAAAACTACCTACATCATTTGGAGACTCTGGTGTTAAAGAATTTTCTATGGAAATATTTCCCTTCACTCCAGAAATATTGGGGAGAACTGTTGAGGTTTTCATGCTAGAATTTTATCCTAAAAATAAAGACTTTAGAAATTAATGTAAAATAGTGTATAGAGCAATTAAACTAACAGAAACACATCAGCTAGTGAGAGAGATTTAAACATGGTTAAAGGCAAGCCAGGATTTGCTGTATTTTTTCTAGCTAGTGAAGTAAAGCCATGCCCTGCTTAGACTTCAAGGGTTAAATGCATCCCTCTCGATTTAACAGTTCTATTTTTTTTTTTATAGTAAATATATGATAATTCATGCTGTCATGATGTTGGAAAAAGCAACTTGGTGCTGGGCATTCTTTGCATGCACTAGCTTTCAGTCAACCACATAAACTGTAATATAGACATTTGTGGTTGCCAATGATATACATATTTCCAACCATATTTCTCGATTATTAATTTAATATAAAGCAAGCAAAATGTGCACATGATCTCTGTGTGAAAACCTTGACTTCCCAATGTTCAACCAGAATCAGGCTTCCCTGCTTCGCAAGCATCTAAACTTATTTGTATAAAGGGATGCCTTTGTGAATAAAGCATGAGAAATATGCACTTACTGTAAGTATTGAAACTAGAGAACTGGTATTGATTTGTTTCCCCTGGAGAAATTATATTCTTTCTGAAATAGTAGGTTTTCATTTAAGTTTACTGAGAAATGAAACATTATCATCTGTACATGGTGGGAGAGGTCATTAAGCTTAAGACACGCAGAGCAACATCTGCTGGCTCCAGTTAGCCAGCGGACTGCTTAGAAGTGTCAGTTTCCCTTGTGCAAGTCTTAAGTTTGCCACTGATAAATGATATTTTCCTTCAGATTGGGAACTCAGACAGTCATTTCCCTTGGTGGCAACAGCAGGCAGGAAAAGAGGGCCTCCATGGTCACCAGATTGTGTTTATCAGTTGTTGTTAAGTGCCACTGAGTTGGTTCTGACTCATGGCGAACCATATAGAGTTTCCAAGGAGCAGTCAGTGAGTTTGACCCATGAACCTTCAGTTAGTAGTCCAGTGCTTATCCTACAGTGCCACATGAGAGTAAACCAGTACATAAAGGAGGAAAGGTGTGTTTATCCTTGCGGCCATGAAAGTTGGGAAATAGTAATGTGCAACTTCGAAGATGACAATTGGGAAAGTGTGTGGGTGTGTCTGCAATAGAAGACACCTGTGAGTTCATGTGTATACATGCAGAAATGTGTTCAGTCAACCTGGGTATGCAAAGAGGCAAACAAATTTATAAATACCTGGTGACACCGTAAATTGTGTTATGTGTGTGTGAGTACATGTATAAAGGTAGGAATATCTTAATTGTATACTGGGGATTGAAAAGACAAGTGGATTTGAAAATATGATGTGAAAAGACAAGTTTGCAAAATATCTTCCTTGATAATAAAAAATATATAAAGTTTATAGGAATTCGTTGATAACAAAGTAATAAAATATTAGTCATGGCTCAGACACAAGGAATCATAGAATATTTGGGTTGAACTCATTCCACTGTGTTCTAGAAATATAACTCATTATGCTAGTATGGCATTTGAGGAGTGAATTTACTGAGTTTCCATATACTTTTCTATAAAATTGCCTACTTCGATCACCTATAACTTTTGCATTCTCTTCTGTTAAGTTGAAATTCTATGGATAGTTCTTAAACAATAAAGTCACATATCAAAAAAAAAAAATATATATATATATGGAGCTCTGGTAGCATAGTGGTTACGAATTGGGCTGCGAACCGCAAGGTCAGCAGTTCGAAACTACCAGCTGTTCCGCGGGAAAAAAGATGAGGTTTTCTGCTCCCGTAAAGATTTACAGCCTTGGAAACCCTGTACAGGGTCACTATGAGTCAGAACCGACTCCACGGCACATAACAACAACAACAAATATATATATTTCTCATAGAAAGTAGGGTGTCTTTTCTTCTTCATAAAGTTTTGAGGTTGATATGAAGGAAGAATAAAACAAACAAGAAGAAGAAGACAAAAAAAAAAAAAAAAAAGCCTTGTTCGTCACGCAGACTTCTCACAGGAGGAACACTGGGCTGGCAGACATACTATAGCAATTCTTTAATTGACCTACAATTTTATATAAGGAGCCCTTATGGTACAATGGTTAATGTTCAGCAGTCAACCAAAGGTTGATCGTTTGAACACAGTAGTCACTCAGTGAGAGAACAGATGTAGAAATCTGCCTACAAAACCCTGAAAAGCAGTTCTACACTGTCTTATAAGGGTCACTGAGTTAGAAACACTCTATGGCAATGGGTTTGGGTTTTGGAAAGTTACATATATGTAAGTCAGGGATTCTGTATTTCTTCTTGTCTGTCGTGAAAATATTTTCCATGTAGGAGCATTTATTTCATTGAAACCCACTTTTGGTCTTTCTAGAAAACTATTTCAACAAATATTTATTGAGCAACTTTTGTGTGCTAGACCAAGATATGGCCCTTGATCTCCATATAGTAAAACCTGCACCAGCTGGAAATGGTGTAAGGCAAAAACCTATCAGAGAAGGAAACACAAACATTTTCCACTAAAAGGAGCAATAGAAAAGTGATAACATTGTACCCTATCAAATGTAGAAGTCTTTCAAGATCAGAAAAACTAAGGCAGCCCCATTGAGTCCCAGTTCTCCCAGATTTCACTGCATATTTATCTTCAGTGGATATTATTCAGACTCACAAACTACAGCAGTATGCAAATTCTCCTAGATCAGAATTTACCAGAGCCTGAGGAGTAACAGATTAGTCAGCATTTACCAACTACTAACTACATAGTCACTTAATGTGCAATAATAATGATACATACAATCTTTGCCCATAAAGAGATTACATTCTTCTATGGGAATTCTGGTGTGGTACTGTGCCTAATGTGCAAGAGTGCAAAGATGGTTTGAACGACAGCGTTGATGTTTTAAGCTCACCAGCTGCTCTTTGGAAACCCTAAAAGGATGGCTTTGAGTGAAACCTAATTGATGGCAAAAACAACATAGGAAAGATAATCAACTAGGTCAAACTACTGAAAGAAAAATGAATAATTTCTACACAGCAGATTCAATATCCCAAAATAGGAAACATAAGACTTATATCTCCCCCAGAAATCAACAGATTTGAGTACCACCAAAATGGAGTAGAGAAAACTCAACAACTTAAAATATTTTTCTAGTCATCTTAGCACAGATGTCATCTTGGAGAAAAGTGTGCATAGGATGAATTTCTTTTGTGAAAAATCTGTGTCTCTTTTAGAACTGTTAAGCATTTTACTAAGGAAGTACGTTGCGTAGCCTATCTCTCTGAAATAATAGACTTGAAAGGTAGCTTATTGTCCTAAAGAATGCACTGGTTGGAATCATAAAGTAGTGAAGTCACACAATCTTTTGAACACGTTAGTCAAGGTTTCTAAACATTCTTATCAAACAAGTAGTGAACTCATGGTGTTCTAAGGAGAACTAGGAATCTTAGCAGGTAAACCAAATGGGTGTATTCTCTATGATGAAATGTCTTCCATGGACAAATGTCCTCAAAAGAGTCCTGGACTTGTGAGTCACTGACAAGCTGATGTTCTATCAGTGCATTCAGTCTAGGTAAATATAGTCTGTAATATTTTAACTAAAATTTGTCAGAAAAACTACTCAAGTATAAACATTTATCACTTTACCCCAACCCACACTAATCCTTGTTAAAATATTATAAACGACACAGGATTTAGAGTTGCAAAACAGACCTAACAATATTTACCCTAAAATCTTTTTTTTTTCTTTTTTTTTGTAAGCAAGTCTCATAAACTTTACAAAAGATAACTAAATCAACCCACGACCCACTTTGAACCATATATATCATCTATAATTCTTATTTCCTTTATCTTGAAAAGTAGCAAAAAAACAAACATGTAACTAGATCACTTCATAGTTTTCCTGAAAAAAAAAAAAATCTGTGATTTCATGATATTTCTATAGCTAACTCGTCTTCAAAGGAAAGAGAGTTTGACAATCTTGTGTGTCTTCTCATTGCTTGAATGTATGGGGGCTGCTTGAAAAGCTCATTGAAAAGAACTGGACCTTCTTTCTGTGAAGACAATGAATGAAGGGGATTTTACACACAAACAATGATAGATAGACAGGGAAACTCTTTGAAGTTTGAAATCGTTTGAGAATGAGTTTTGGCATTCTTAAAAAAATAATGTCAAGGATCTTTGCCGAATTTTTATTTTGTTTTTGTTCTATTTCCTGTTCACATAGGCGGGTTCAGACAGGAAATACAGCCTGAACAACTTAGCCAAATCTGGAGGGATTAGTTACAGCAAGAGGGCTGCTGTGTGCATCTGAGTCATTTTTTTTGTTGTTATTTTGTTTTGGACATTTAATTTTTTTGGAAGGTAACAAATCTAGTAAAAAAATTAATACACACATAACACACCTAGATAATATCTTCATGATAAAAGTACCTGTATCTAGTAAAAATTTTAAAATGAAATCACTAGAAAATCATTTGCTAATTGGAATTATATTTTCATGGTAATATTTCATTGGTTTTATTTTTGATGTATTTGTAAATCCTAATTAAAGAGATAAGATTTCTTTTTTCTGAATAAAATGTGAATGTACTCATAATGTTAGATAAGGTATTTAGTTTGGCATGGATTTTGTGATTTCTCAATTCAGCATCATCAATTGCTTTAAAAATTACAATTTGGTATGTCCAGGCGATAGAAATTAAGTTACAAGTAGGACTTAAAAAAGTAAGATTCTGATCTAAATTGTCCCAAACCACCTGTGGAATAAGAAAAAAAAAATTTTTTTCAAGAACATAAAACGTTGACTAAAATTACTCTAAATAGGAATAATAAACTCTATCCTTGGAAATTTATCTAAAGCTAAGATTTATTCTAAAATGTCAATAAGGATTTGTTGCTGGTAAGCATATAATTACATCAATCATTAAAATTTAGCATTTTATCTTCTACACTCCAACCAGCCCTGAAACCTAGAACAATCATGGAATAAATGGATCAACTTAATTAAAAACTTAGCTTCCTACATTTTAAGCTCTCTTTCTTTTTATGTCATGTTCTCACTGTATTTGTTTGGAAATGTTCTCTGACTATGGAGTAATACATTTATATGACTATCAAAAGGAAACCAAAACCTTTTAATGGTAAGCAAGTCACTGCTTGATTTTGTAAGTTTTCCAAATTTTAGTCCAAAAATCACTGAAGAAAAACAAGTTTCTGTGTTTTAAAGAACACCTACATTTAAGACGGCAACTTCATGTAGCCAGCGAACAATTTGATTCAAGAACTTATACTTGTATAATCCTAACATAAAAAGTACTTAAAACATTGATTTTTTACCACATGAACTCTACTACTGGTAGGGTTTGGGATAACCCAAAAGATCTTAACAACATATCTATTTCGTAGTATATCACATAGAACATTTTTTCTCTTCTGTCTGCAACTACTTAAAAAGCATATATTGACTTAAATAATGTAATATAGTTGATGATTATTTATTATTAACATAAGAAAGCCTCCTTGGCTAACTAGTAAAATCATCTCTGTCATTATTGAAGACAGATTGAACATTTCATGTGTTAAGATTTTTTCATAAAAATAAACTGATTGACTTTAACATTCCAATAATTTCCACCAGATTATCTGAAACTGTAGCTTGCACTGGGCTTGAAGGTGTAAAAATCCAACACAGTTTCATTTAATAATGCATGGAATTAAAGCAAACCCTGTTATAAAAGTGATCAATTAAGAAAATGTATTTAAACTTTAATATTAATTTATTAATTTGCTAACTGCTTTGTTAAAGAATTTGGGTGTTATCCAGAATGTTTAAGAATTTGGATGGTAACTGCTTTGCTGAAGAATTACGATGGTAGCAAAATTCAAAGCAAGCTATGGGAGAGACTTTCTTTTTGTTCTTACCCAGCTTCTTAACATGAAGTGCTTTTAGAAAAAAATCAATTATCAAGATAAATGTCTCAATATGAATCCTCTTTGCATGTGCAAATACATGTAATTTCATTTACTTTCATTCTCTTTAGATGAATGGACACACTGTAAGAGTCGTTCTAAAATCTATTCACTGGTTTTATTAAAAAAAAAAAATCAAATCAAAACCTCAAGGAAAATAATTTAAAATCAAAGTAGCTGCAGAGATGAAGTCATTAGTGCCTTTCTCTCCTTGGCTTACACTCAGGCTCCAACTTAAAACCTAGCATAGGGAGATGTTTACCCAAGTATTTTGATATTTTAATAAATTACAAATATTCCAAGTTTTAGAGTCTATGTCATTCTTCCCTCCTATTTTATACCATACAGACACCATTTCCTTCTTTCTTTGTTTATAACCCTCTTCCTAGTCCTACAGAGGGAGTCCTGGTGTGATGCTGTGGATTAATGCACTGGACTGCAAAGTCTGTTTGAACCAAATGGCCCATGGTTCAAGTTCACCAGCTGCTCCTCAAAAACCCTATACAGGGTCGCTGTGTGTCAGAACTGACTCGACAGCACTTAACAACAAGAGTTACAGAGGAGTATTGGTGTGGTGCTGTAGCCTAAGCACTGGATGGCTAACCACAAGATTGTCAGTTCAAATCCAACAGCTGCTCCTTGGTACCCTATACAGGATCATGATGAGTCAGAGATGACTGGATGGCATTTAACAAGTCTTAGAGAAATCACATTTGTCAGCATGTGTTTACAGATGTCTTTAAGCTTTACTCAACTTGTTTGCTGTCTTTTCTTGTAATCCTGTAGGTAGTGAAGTTGGATTGATCTAAAACAAGATTATGCAGTAATCCTTAGAATATAATTACACAACATGTGTGAAGTTTGGGGGTCAATGCATTGACTTCTTTCTGCTCTCTGGTCTAAAAGGACAGCAGAGGGAGCCCCTGCATGATTTAAGAAAACCAAAGGCAGCCTCGAGAAGCAAGATTCTTCAGGGTGTGAAATTATCTGTAGTGCCCTCTGCTGGAGTCACTGGTAGGAAGTTTACATTTCAAAACAGAACTGATGAGCACCGAAGCCCAAATTTGATCGCAGCATACTTTATCACCAGTAATAATAAAGAATATAGCAGTATTTTCCAAATGAAATAAATTTTAATCAACAATTTAACCAATTTAATAAAGAATGTTCTCCTTAAACATTGTCCATCTTTTACAGCATTATCTGCATGAGATTAAAGGGAAATCAGACACTCTAAAACACACATGAGAACTTTAAGGAGCAGAGTCTAAAGTTAGAGCAATGAAACAATATGGGAATAGACAGGGAGAGTGGAGATGCATTAGGAAGTATATAACCATTGTCAATGAACTGTGTGTGTAGAAAAATAAATACAATCAAACTAATGTTAATAATTTCCATTAAATAAATATATATATACAAGTATGTGTATGTGTGTGTGTGTGTGTGTATATATATATATATATATATACACATTGTTTACATGAAGCATGAAGTTGATTAAAAAAATTGATGGATAGCATTGAATAAAGTTTCAATGCTATCCACTCTGTACACAGGGTAGATAGGAACGGGCAACTTAGACATTGGCTACCTAAAATGAGGGGGCAATAAAGGCACGAAGTGACTGGCTTACAAAGTTTCAAGAGGGAGATTAATTTAAGAGGGTTAGGGGAAAGAAAGTGTCCCCACTGAATAGTTTTCATCTTGTCTAGATGGGTCTGGTGAAAGGAGATGGGGATAAGATTCAAAAGATTCAATAGTGAATAACTGTTATCATAACTGTGACTGTCACAATTGTAAAGGTAGAAGTCTTGTAACAAAAAAGGGGAGTGGTTAATCTTACAGTCCAGATACAGAGGACCCTAGGACCATCAAGAGAGAAGCACACAAGCGGAGTGCAGTACCTTTTCCAGAGAAGCAGCAGCACCAGAGATGATGGCAGAGATGGGGGCATGGAGAGGGGGCATGGCTGAGGACTCTAGATTCATCAACTAAGAAGAGAAGGACTAAGAACTGGTGGCCAGGAGCAGACTTGCAGAATGTGCCCTTTGGAGATGTAAATTATTATATATGCCTGAGTGGGTTTTTTGTTTGTGTGTTTTTTAAAAAAAGCTAAAGTGGATAAAGAGAAATACTTTTAACTGATGGTATATGGAGGGGATTATAATCAATGTAATGAAACAAGTTATATGAATGGTTGAATGTGAAACTGATGATATGCCCTGTAAACTTTCACTCAAGCCACAATAAAAACCTTAAATTAAAAAAAAAAAATGGTGAAAAAAATCACACTATTACAATCTTTTGTGTTTCTTTTTTTCATCACTTAGTAATGAAAACTAAGAATTACTCTATGACTATATGTTGTTCATTCCCGTGGAGTTAATTCCAATTCATAGTGACCCTGTATAGGGTTTCCAAAAAAGTAGCTTGGTAAGTTTGAACTGCTGACCTTAGTTTCCACTGCCAACATTGAGGTTCATATCAACTTTGTGGTTCAGTATTTATCCTACAGTGTTAGACCAAGACTCCATATATTGATATTTCAGAAATCTAATATGCAGTACATAAGCTATATCACTTATATGACAATAACTATTTGCATTGCTGTTGTTAAGTGCCATCAAGTCAGTTCTGACCCATAGCAATTCTACATAGGGTTTCTGCAGAGCGGCAGCTAGACTTGAATCATTGACCTTACAGTTAGCAGTCCAGTGCTTATCCTCTAGTGCCACACCTAGACTCTATGACAATAATGGAAGTATATAATTTTTACAAAATAGTTTTTGTTGAGGATAAAAAGATTTTTTTTTCTTTGCAATGTGAATGTCTTAAGAAATTGAAGGAAAGTGATTTACTGTCGTTTAAATTATATGAAAGAGAATTGCATATTTTCACATCCAACCAGGCCTTCTTACTTGAAAAAGAATGAATAGTTAGTGGATATATAATTTACGAATAGGAAAATAGAAGAAAATATTACTAAGGAAAGTTATTATCACAGTAATTTCTATGTACTACAATACTCTTAGACAATATTGGTGAGTCACAAGAAGAAAATTTAAAGAATGTTAGTTTGTTATCACACATTCAAATAGCATTACAGAGAGATGCAAACCTAATCATAATTTACCCACAAAATCATAATTTACCCACAAAAATTAAAAAATGCATCAATGTGTGTGATTGTTGTTGTTAGGTACCTTCAAAATGGTACCAAATCATACCAACTTTATGTACACAGCAGAA
>NW_006408706.1:137648-139191 GCF_000296735.1 Chrysochloris asiatica
TTGATTTTAAAGAATTCTATCATGCATTCTCCAGCATCATTTCTATCACCAAGGCCTTATTTTCCAACTACTAATTTTCCTCTTTGCTCCCAACCTTTGCATTCCAATCTCTAGTAATAATCAATACATCTTGATTGCATGTTTGATCAATTTCAGATTGAAGAAGTTGATAAAATTCTTCTATTTCATCCTCACTGGTTTTAGTGGTTGGTGCATAAATTTGAATAACAGTGGTATTAACTGGGCTTCCCTGTAGCCTCATGGATATTATCCTATCACAGACAGCATTGTACCTCATGACTGACCTGGATATTTTCTTTTTGACAATGAATGCAACACCATTCCTCTTCAATTTGTAAACCATGTGGGTATCAGATTCAAAGCGTCCAATACCAGTCCATTTCAGCTCACTAATGCCTAACATACTGATGTTTGTAAGTTCCATTTCATTTTTGACTACTTCCAATTTTCCCAGATTCATACTTCATACATTCCATGTTCCGATTTTCAATGGATGTTTACAGCTCTTTTCTTCATTTTAACCTTTGCTCCATCAGCAAATGAAGGTCTCCCTTTTCTACTTTTCTCCCCCCGGGCTTTGCTCCATTCTCATCATCACAGTCAACTCTATTTTGAGGA
The DNA here is from genome assembly GCF_000296735.1 of Chrysochloris asiatica. Classification (NCBI taxonomy): domain Eukaryota; kingdom Metazoa; phylum Chordata; class Mammalia; order Afrosoricida; family Chrysochloridae; genus Chrysochloris; species Chrysochloris asiatica. The sequence goes on from NW_006408706.1 coordinate 138,288, forward strand.
GGTAGCTTTTCCCCATTTTGAGTGCCTTCCAACCTGAGGGGCTCATTTTCCGGCACTATATCTGACTATGATTCTCTGCTATTCATACAGTTTTCAGTTACTAAATATTCAGAAGTCATTTGTCACTCCTTCCTAGTCTGTCTTCATCTGGAAGCTCATCTTAAACCTGTTCACCATGGGTGACCCTACTGGTATTTAAAATACCGGTGGCATAACTTTCAGAATCACAGCAATTCACAAGTCTTCACAGTATGACAAACTGACAGAAGAGTGGTGGGTGTGTATGATAGAAACAAATAAATATTTATATAACACCTTTCTTCTGTTTTCTTTTGGACCTGCAGCTAGACCATATTTGCAAGCCTCATTTCCAGTAGATGGGCCCACATGACCAAATGAAACCAATGTAATATGGTTGGAAATTACATAGGCTACATTCAGTTCAGTGAATACAATTCTCTCACAGGACTCTTCCATGTTCTTTCTACATCTTTGTCGCTCTTTGCATTGGAGAGGACTCCAAGGGTTTAGGGGATGGAAGAGCCATACTACTAAAGGATCCTGGGTCCCTAAATCACCACTTGGAGGGAAGTTACTAGAAAAATGTATGATCAGGAACATCTTGATGCTTTCTCATACATGTGAATTATTTTGGTAAACTTTAAATTGCTATCACATATTAGAATGCAAGATAAGAGAGCTACTTGCATATTGTGCAAGTAATTTCAGAGACTAAGATCTTAGTGGTAATTTTTTCCACTTTCTCAAATGTAAGGTAAATTTAACACTTAGAGTACTTCACACGTAATTCAACATAGCAATATATATACAAAATATAAGAAAAGGTTGAGCAAGAGATAGTAAATTTAAAAGCATAATGAGAATCTGTTTTTGCATAGAAGAA
>NW_006408706.1:141031-151361 GCF_000296735.1 Chrysochloris asiatica
CATGAGATCATGTTTAGCAAAAATAGACATGCCAAGAATCATTTTTTCCAAAAAAAAAATAATATTGTGGAATTACATGTGGAATATTTCCTGCTAGTAACAATATCAAAAAAAAAAAAAAGATTACACACTAGAAACTATTTTCATACCTATTTTTGCCATATACACATAAAGCTGAAATTTAAAAAGATTCTAAATCTTTATAGCTAGCGGAGTTATATAGAGAATTAATCCATCCCAAAATAATTTCTGTGTATTATTATGTCCAGAACTATCCTAGTGGCCGGCAATATCTTGCAGATACAAGTATGAATAGAAGGTAGTTTCACCTGGGCCATGCTGGACCAAGATTATTTTTTGTTTGTCTGACCTGGACAAGATAATTTCTTTTTTTTGTTTTAGCAGGACAAGATAAAGCACACTGATCAGAATCAGTTTTGCCATTTTAAGGAAAGGGCCTTTTGGTTTCTCAGCAACTTTCAGGAACTCTTAGTAAACAGAAGCTCTAGGCTGAGACAGTTCTCAACAGCATTTCCTGCACAAGTTCTCATCCCAACTATCTGCAACAGCAGATGAACCGTTTTTGTCTCTTTTCCTTCTCCTAATCATCAGCACCCTCTCATTAGTCAGTTTGTCATACTGTGGTGGCTTGCGTGTTGCTGTATTTCAGGAAGCCAAACCACTGGTACATTAAATACCAGCAGGGTCACCTATTTGGACAGATGTCAATTGAGCTTCAGATTCAGACTAGGAAAACAGAAACATGTACTACTTCCAAGTATTTAGTCATAGAAAACCTTATGAATAGCAGTGGAACATGAAAAAAAGCACCAGAATCTTTTCAGATATAGTGCCAGAAAATTAGCCCTTCAGGTGGGAAGGCACTCAAACTATGACAGCAGAAGAGCTGCCTCCTCAAAGTAGAGATAGTCATGATGACAGGAATGAAGTAAAGCTTTCTGGACATTTGCTTTTGAGGCACAACTCAAAATGAGGAGAGACAACTGTAAATATCCATTGATAATTGGAATATGGAACGCACAAGTTATGAATCCAGGAAAATTGAAAGTAGTCAAAATTGAAATGGAATGCATCAACTTTCCATTTCAATATCCTAGGCATTAATGGGATGAAATGGACTGGTATGGGCCATTTTGAATCTGACAATCACATGGATTTCTATGTCGGGAATGACAAAGTAAGGATGAATGGCATCACATTCATCATCCAAAAGAACATTTCAAGATCTGTCTTGAAGCACAATGCTGGCTGTGATAGGATAATATCCATAAGCCTACAAGGAAGACCAGTTAATACAATGTTTATTACAATTTACGCACTAATGTTAGTGATGATGAAACTGAAGAATGGTACCTACTTCTTTAGTCTGAAATTGATCAAATATTCTTGTATCAATAGATGTATGGATAATTACTGGCAATTGGAATGCAAAGGGTGGAGGCAAAGTGTAAAATTGATGGTCTGTTCCACAGTTTGCCTCTGGTCTGGTATTGTCTGATGATATTGAGGCACTGAAAACTTTATGAATAGGCAGTGGAACACTGTCAGATAAACTGCCAGAACATGCAAGCATTAAGGTAACATCAGAACATTATCTGGCATAGCTCCAGAAGATGATCTCCTCAGGTTGCCAGGCACTCAAAATATGACTTAAGTAGAGCTGTCTCCTCAAAGTTGGAGTTTAGCATGATGATATGAAAGGAGTGAAGTTTTATGAACCTTCATTTGCTGATGGGGCACAATTCAAAATAAGGAGAAACAGCTGTAAACATACATTAGTAATCAAAACAAAGATTATTTGAAGTATGAATGTAGAAAAATTGAAAGTTATCAACAATGAAATGGAATGCATAAAGATTTATATTCTAGGCAATAATGAGCTGAAATGAACTGGTATTGGCCATTTTCAATCTGACAATCATATGGTTTACTAAGCTGGGAATGACAAACTGAAGTGGAATGGGATCACATTTATATCCAAAAAGAACATTTTGAGATCTATATTGAAATACAATCCTGTCCATGTGCCTAGAAAGGCCCATTAATACCAAATGAACTTGAAGAATTCTACCAAATTCTTCAGTCTGAAATTGATCAAATAAGTAATCAATCAATAATTACTGGTGATTGGAATGTGAAGATTGGAAACAAACTGGAAGGGTCAGTAGTTAGTTACAAAACATGGCATTGGTTGAAGAGATGATGCTGTAGGTCACATGACAGAATTTTGTAAGACCAATGACTTCTTCATTGCAAATACTTTTTAAACAACATAAAGAACACTGCATTTTGACCTCATCTGATGCAATACATGTTAATCAAATTGACTACATCTGTAGGAAGAGACCAATTATGGTTTGTATCTAAAATGTGTTGTTGTTTTCTTCTTTGATGAGAAATACAGTATCACTAGTCCATATTTTCAAGAAAACTTGATGTTTCTCTTCACGTAGATAAGTTTGTCTTTTGTAAAGACTGCTCCCATTATTTCCAGGGAGAGAAGTAAATTTGTATCTACAAATATAAGTCCAAACATATCAGAGAAGTCCAAATATAAAATAAATAAAATTATAGAGGCTCAGACTTAAAACTTTAAGGCACTAAGAGCAAAACCACTCATGGCTATATGAAAATAAAATAAATGCATTCAATTCATGGTGATATTGTTACCCCATGTATTATTGTTGTTTGTATTAAGTTACATTGAGTTAGTTCCGACTCAAAGCAACCCTGTATAGGATTTCCAAGGAGTGGCTGGTGAGCTAGAACTGCTGACCTTGGGGTTCAAATCAACCTTGCGGTCCAGCACGTTAAACAACACCACACCCAGACAGCACGCCACACACTACAGAGGTTTTTCTTGCCTGTGATATTTATAGAAGCAGAGTTCCATGCATTTTCTTCCATGGTTCTGCTGGGTAAAGTGAACTCAGGTTAGCAGGCAAACACAGACCATTTGTTATTCAGGATGGCACATATTAGGAAAAAAAATAATGCAGCATCTGAATTTCACTGACCAAAAATTGTATTGTTCTCAGATACTTAAATGTAAATTGTTTTATAGACTCAATATAAGTTGGACAATGTAGATGTAAATAACAAGCTTCAGAAGCTATATAGGTAAAAGTTCAAATCTTTAGTCTACCACTTACTAACTATGTGTCTTTGGGTAAATTTTTTGACCTCTTTGAGTTGCAGTTTTTTTGTTAATAACCTGTACCTTGTCAGATGATTAAATGTGAGCATGTGTCTTCTAAAGCACTTATTATAGAACCTGGCAGATGGTAGCTATTGGAATTCAAGTTGATTTAAGCATGAAACAGCACATTGAAGTAGGGGGCCTTTAAACATCACAAAAAGAGACATGCATCTATGAATCTTTAAATCCTGACATAGAGCTATCTTTCAAAATACAAATGTATGCCTACCCTGTGTAACTCAAAATTCCCACCCTACACATGATAAATAGAATTATCCAGCTGTGGTCAGTAAATTATGAAAAATTACTTAGTTCTTTCTGTTGAGAGAGGTAAAGAGGTTATCCTAGATGCCACATTTGTCAAATAGTATGTTCATTACCTTATGAAAGTTATACTTGCTGAAGTATCTTTGCAAGTGAAACATCCAACCGTGCTTTGTCATCAAAGTAAAAACCAACAGACCAACAAATAGAAAGACAGGTTTTTGTTGTTGATGTTGTTTTACGGAATTACATTTCCTCACATAATCAAATTAATCAAAGCGCCTCTGGATATCATGAGAAAATGTGAAAACATGAATTAATAAAGTCCCCCTAATTAATAAAATTCATGAGTCAAAGACAGAAGGAGAAGATAGAATGTCAGAGTGAGGGAAAGACCCTGGGATTCTTTCCATAATGTTTTACACCTCTGATACAAAAGCTATAATCATGCCTAAGGTCCACACAATATTCCACAGTCTGTAAGAATGCAATAGAAGCATTTTTACCCACCTTATTTATGCTGAATCTTGAAAATCTTTTATTTTAGCACTAGAAAGCAGAACAGGTAGACAGAATTTGCTATTCAGAAAGCCTCTGGTAGTGTAGTGGTTATGAATCAGGCTGCGAACCTCAAGGTTAGCAGTTGGAAACTACCAGCTGTTCTGTGGGAGAAAGATGAGGCTTTCACTCCCGTGAAAATTTACAGCCTCAGAAACCCTGTACAGGGTGGCTATGAGTTGGAACCGATTCCACGGCACATAACAACAACAACAAAATTAGGCAGTAAGTAGTCAATCTCTTCTTAAAATATTTTCTGATAATAGTTCATGCTTAATTAACTTATATCCAACATTGCGCCAGACCGCAAAGTCGTTTGAACTGCAAGGTCGGTTGTTCAAGCTCACCAGTTGCTCCTATATAGGGTCGCTATGGGTCGGAATTGACTCTATGGCACTTAACAACAACAACAGCACATTGTAAAATGTTACATATTAGAAGGAACAGAAACAAAAATGATCCAATCCCTTTGTTGAAAAGATTAACATTAGATTAATAGATAATCTGATCCTAATTATAAAAAATATTAATTGTCAATACACACCAATTTCAAACTTTGTCTTGGCCAATTTATTAATATTACATATTATTTAAAATCTGTTGCACAGGAACTTTTTAAAGTATTGAAGAGCAGAGATGTCAGCTTGAGGACTAAGGTGCGCCTGACCCAGGCCATTGTGTTTTCAATAGCCTCATATGGATGCGAAAGCTGGACAGTGAATAAAGAGGATCGTAGAAGAATTGATGCCTTTGAGTTGTGGTGTTGGAGGAGAATACTGAGGGTGCCATGGACTGCCAAAAGAACCAATAGATCTGTTTTGGAAGAAGTGCAGCCAGAGTGCTCCTTGGAGGCCAGGATGGCTAAGCTTCGTCTCTCCTACTTTGGACATGTAGTCCGGAGGAAACAATCGTTGGAGAAGGATGTCATGCTGGGTAGGGTGGAGGGTCAGAGAAAAAGAGGAAGACCTCCAACGAGATGGATCGGCCAGGTGGCATCATTGATGGACTCGGGGGTGGCAGCGGTGGTGAGGTTGGCCCAGGATCGAACATTGTTTCGTTCTGCTGTGCATGGAGTCGCTATGAGTCGGTTCCGACTCGATGGCACCTGACAACAACAACAACAACAATTATTTAAAATATAGGTAGAAAACACGGGGGGGGGGGGTGAAAGGGAGGCAACAAAGAAGAGAAAGAAGAGGAGGAAAGAAAAAAGTTGATATAAATCTAAAGAAACTAGTTTATGAGAGTTCTAATGAGAATTGGTGTTCTGTTATTGTACAATAGGATGAGCCCTGAACTTCTAATCATAAGGTTGCTAACCAAAAGGCTAGCAGTTCAAACCCATCAGTTGCTTCTTGGAAACCCTATATAGGTTCACTATGAGTCAGAACTGTTTTGATAGTAATTAATAACAACAATATCCTTTTTACTGGTATTATTACTTACTTTTCTGTTCTTGTTGAAAATTTGTTGTTGTTGTTAAGTGCCATCGAGTCGGTTCCGACCCATAGCGACCCTGAACAGGGTTTCCAAGGCTGTAAATCTTTACAGGAGCAGATAGCCTCATCTTTCTCCCACGGAACTGCTGGTAGTTTCGAACTGCTGACCTTGTATGTCACAGCCCGATTCGTAACCACTACACTACCAGAGCTCCTTATATCTTCCTAATTCTTTACTTGATAAAAATCTATGCAAAATAAATGTAATAATTTTTATACATTTGTTCTACATGACTAATTAAGGATTCCTGGTGTGGTGCTGTAGGTTAATGCGCTGAACTGCAAAGTCAGTTTGAACTGCAAGGACGGTGATTCAAGCTCACTAGCCACTCCTTGGAAACTCTATACAGTGTTCCTATGAGTTGGAATATGACACAACACTCAACAGCACTTAACAACAACAATGACTAATTGGAGTCCTGGTGTGGCACTTTAAACTGCAAGGTCAGTGGTTCAAGCACACCAGTTGCTCCTAGGAAACCCAATATAAGGTGTTTATGGGTTGGAAACAACTCGACGGCACTTAGCAACAACAATGACTAATTAAAATATAATTACAATGCATTAAAGATTTTAAATTGATTTGTCAGGAGGCAGTTACTGTCATGCAATAATTGTAGATTTCTTACCTTCCATGTGAGATACCAAGTTTTATATCCTGACAATACGCCACTTGTTGCTATGGTGCTGATCAGATTTCAGCAAAGATTCCATACTAAGATAGACTAGGAAGAATGGCTGGTAATTTTCTGACAAAATTCAACTAATGAGAATCTCACAGATCACAATAATTTTATCCACTACCAGGCAGCATATCATTTCACTGTCACCAGCTAACAAGTTGATTTGTAGAAATAAATGGCTTTTTTTATTAAGAATATTTGTGTTTTACTTAAACCCTACAATTTTGTTTTAAAAAAATCTATTCAACTGAGCAGAAACTTAGACAATAATTGGCAGCTATTTGACTGTTGTTGTTGTTGGATGGTGCCACAAAGTCAGTACCGACTCATAGCGATCCTATTCACAATAGAATGAAACACAGTCATGTCCTGGGCCAACCTCACAATCATTGCTAGGCCAGAGCCTAGCACAGTCATTGTGCCAATCCATCTTGTTGAGGATCTTCCACTTTTTCTCTGACCTTCCACATTAACATATTTAATACCCTTCTCCAGGTCTCCAGGGACTGGTTCTTCCTGATAATATGTCCAAAGTACAAAAGATGAAGTTGGCCTTCCAGAATTTCAGGGAGCATTCTGGCTATATTTCTTTCAACATAGATCTGGCAGACCACGGTACTTTCAACATTCTACTCCAACACTATAACTGAAATGTATCAATTCTTCTCCAGTCTTCCATATTAACTGTTTAACTTTCACAGCATATGAAGTTACTGAAAATACCATGGCTTGGGTCAGGCACACCTTAGTCCTCAAACTAACAGCATTGCTCTTCAACACTTTAAAATGGTCTTGTGCAGCAAATTTGCCTAATGTAGTAAGTCATTTGAGTTCTTGACTGTGGCTTCCATGAGTGTAGATGGTTGATCCAAGCAAAATGTAGTCTTTGACAACTTTTCAATATTTTCTCCATTTTTATGAATGTTGTTTATTGGTCCCATGGTGAGGATTTTTGTTTTCCTTACTTTGCGATGCAACCCATAATAAAGGTTGTGGTCTTAGATCTACATCCATAAGGATTTTAAGTTCTCTTAATTTTCATCAAGAAAATTTATATCCTATGCATGTTGCTGGTTGTTAATGAGTCTACCTCCAATCCTGATACCATGCTTTTTGCATTATTCCATATCTTTCCCATAGAATCTTTCAATATCGCAAGCCAAGGTTTGAGTTTTTTCAATTCTCTCAGCTTGAGAAATCCTGAGTGTGTTCTTTCCTTTTGATTTTCTAACTCCAGGTGTTAACACTATACTGATAAGAGACAATTTTACATGTAAAAACCTTTAACTAGAAATAGACTCCCGCCATGGAGCTTGTTGTTATTGTTAGTGCAAGCAAGTCGGTTTCAACTCATAGTGATTCTATATAGGATTTCTGAGGAGTGACTGCTGTGTTTGAACTGCTGACCTTGTTGTTATCAGTCCAGTGCTTATCCTACTATACCACATCAGAACTATCTTTGATGGAAAATCCACGCAATCATCACAGACCAAGTCACTGCAGAATCTATATTCCTTCTGTAATCCTACCTCCAGTTCACTGCTAGGCATTTCATATTTGTTTTTGTCAGTACCAACATTGGCCTTTTCTGTTCCTGATTTCTCTGTCCTTTCTGTTTTTGCATTCTTTGTACTGTTTTGTTTTGTTATTTTGAATACAGGTCATGTCTTGCAAGTTTGGGTTTAGGTTCATTTTTCTTTGCATAATCCAAGAAGTTATAAATCATGCCAAAGCCAGTAATCTTGTCACCACCAAAATGATTTCTGAATCCAAAAACAAAGATAACATCTGGTCTCATTTTACACATTTTGGCAAGTTTCTTCTGAATTTCAGTCTTAGGTGCTGTTGTCCTCCCAGGGTGAAGGACATCAATGACCATTTGTTTCTACTGAAGTAGTTGGTTAGTTATGAACTTCCTGGTCTGGAAAGTTACTGTCTCATTCATGATGGCAGCAGATGCTCAGGTAAGCTCTCTCAAGACATGGGGGGCATTTGTTGTTGTCCTTTAGTGTCTTTGAGTCAGTTATGACTCATTGTGACTCTGTATAGGGTTTCCAAGGCTGTAAACCTTTCTGGGAACAGAAATCATCATCTTCCTCCTGGGGCCAACTTAAGTATTGTTAAAAAAAAAAAAATGTATTTATATGAATCTCTATGATGAAAATGCTTTATTGATATTCAGAATTATAATCAGAACCAAGTAAATTCTTGTCATTCAAAGTGACAGAATTTATGTAATAGAATGTAGGCTTGTGGAGACCATAATGCATTTTGTGGAAAATAAAGCTACATAGATATTCTCTCTCTTCACAGAAGATTTATTTGGTCAAATAAGTTTCAGAAGCACTGTATATATATATATATATATACACTAAAAACCTTCTTGGATATTAGCAGAATATATTAACATAATCAAGGCTCTGAAAACTCCCCAAAAGTATAGCAAAGGCTCTGAAAACTCCCCAAAAGTATAGCATTTCTCAAATATTTCTGCTTACTTATTTTCATTTCAGTGAAAATATCTGGGAATAATTCTGTTGAAGAATACAATTTGATCTGTAGGAGCTATATAAGACTTTGAGCAAGCAAAAACAGGGAAACATGGGGCACATGGATGGTGGTTGGTGATTATGCGCCATGCAGTCGGTTCCAACTCATGGCGACCCTGTACAGGGTTTCCGAGGCTATAAATCTTTATGGGAACAGAAAGCCTCATCTTTCTCCCAAGGAATCGCTGGTAGTTTCGAAATGCTGACCCTGAGGCTAGCAGCCCGATTCGTAACCACTACGCTACCAGAGAGGGCACATGGATAAGAAACCCTAAATCGATTGCTGTCCAGTTGATTCTAACTGATAGTAACCTTACAGGATAGAGTAGAACTGTCCATAGGGTTTTCAAGGATATAAATATTTGCAGATAGAGATTGTCACATCCTTCTTTGACTTCTCTCTCAACTTCCTTCTTAGGTACAATTAACAAAGTGGTTCACTTCAGAACCACTTGTGAATCTTTGCAACCATACAGATACCTTGATGTCCCACTCTGAGATTTGAATGTAACTGTTCTGGCCTGGAACCTGTGCATGAACATTTATGAAAAGTCTGCATGTTAACTCTCAGGTTGAGAAGCACAAACTTAGGAATGATTTGAAACCAATAAAATGCTTAGTCTATAGTTAGAAACTTTTGATCAGCACAGGACGCCTTTTATAAAAGACATTTGTAATTGATACAGGCTTAGAAATTCTTTTCATTCTTCCCTTTTATTTACTTTACTTTAATATGCTAGCCCTGCTATTATGTATTCTCCTTAGGATTCCTTCACCTTACTGTCCCACCTGCTCCCTTATACAAATGAGTATTCCTGGTACTTTTTTCTATCTCCTTCTGCAAGTAAACTATGGTCATATTATAAATCAAGAAAACCAAACCTATTGCCATTGAGTTGGTGCCATCTCACAGTGACCCTAAAGGACAGGATAGAGCTTCCCATAGGTTTTCCATGGCTGTAAATATTTATGGAAGAAGACTGCCGCATCTTTCTCTCACAGAGCCGCAGCTGGGTTCTAACTATTGAACTTTCAGTTAGCAGTCAAGCACCTGTAACATCTGTACCACCCAGAACTCCTAGCAAGTAGTCATATAGCCAAGGACAAATGGACTTGGTATCACCAACCATCTTAAATGCAGGCAGGCCAGTATTATCAGTTTCTTTGTCAGGTATACTTTGTTGACAAAATAGGAGCAATTATTTTAGAGTGGAGAGAGTTGCCTACAGTAGCATGCGGTGTAAGGAGCCTTTTCCTCTCTCCCAGCACGTCCTACTTTTTATAGGCAGTGCGTTTTCTTCCGAAAAGCCCTGGTGGTACCATGGTTAAGCTCTTGGCTATTGACAGAAAGATTGGAGGCTTGAACATACCAGATGTTTTGTGGGGCGAAATGTAGCAAGTCTGCTTCCATAAAGATCAAAGCTTAACAAGCTGATGGGACAGTATTTCCTAAAGGATGGCCATGAGGCAGAATCGACTTGACAGCAACGTTGTGTCTTTTTTTCCCTCCTATTTGGAGCTTTCAGTAGTGGTGGTGGTGGTTGTGTGCTGTCATGT
>NW_006408706.1:152221-153836 GCF_000296735.1 Chrysochloris asiatica
AGTAAATGTTTTAAGTCCTCTTCACTTTCAGCAAGCAAGGTTGTATCATCTGCATATTGCAGGTTGTTAATGAGCTTCCAGTAGTGTACAATAAATAATCCAGTCTTCTGTCTTTCTATCCATACAATGTTGTTGTTAAGTGCTGTTGAGTCAGTTCAGACCCATAGCGACCCTGTATAAGGTATCTGAGGAACAGCTGGTGATCTTTAATCTCCAACTTTGTGGTTCAAAAGATTTTGCAGTCCGGCACATTAACTTACAGTGTTATATTTGTATTAAATGTACATTTTTTTCACTGACATTCAGTTTCTTTTATTACTGTCACACAGTATCCTACTCCCTCATCCTCATATATATTTTATACATTTCCAACAATATATATTTTCTTGATAAAATGTATATTTGTGTGTAAAGAACAAAAATAATAAGAAATGTAGGACTGATGTATTATATTTTCCCTTTCGGAGGTCTGGGCTATGGAGAATTACACTGCTAGTGTATAAGGAAAATTTTGTAAAATAGATTGTCACTTTTTCCAAATATTTCTGAACACTTGAAAAACTGCATATACAAACTAAGATAAATGTCTAGTGACTGGATATATGGAAAGAGGTAGTGAAGTTTAATGAGGCATAAATGAGGGAATAAAATTTGAACTAGAAAGGGAGAACAGTGGAGCTAACAGCAGTCGGATGAAATTCTAAGAGCTCACTTGCCTCTGCATGAAATTCTGATAGTAAATAACTTCATAAGTGCTTCTGGGTTGTTTTTTATGTCTTTAAGTACTGACAATTTTTCTTAATGCCATCATAAAGTGATTTATTGAAAAGTTATTCTATGTGGAAAATTCACAAAATGGAGTCAAATGGCCACTTTCCCACTCCTACCTGCAATTTTTCTTATCTGTACCAGCTCTCCTCACTCCCGTCTAGATCGTGTAAAGAAGAAATCTGTTTTTCATCAAGTACTCATTGACTTGTTGGAAAATATCATTGTGTAAAATACCTAAATATATAAATTGAGATGCATCCTTTAAAAAAAAAAATTCTATAAAGGAAAATTAATTACCTCGTCAGACAGTACCAAATCCCCAAGTTTGAGGGGTTAAAAATGAATAATCACCTGTCCTCACGTCTTAGAAGAACTAACTGGATGAACTGGCCTATTTAAAAATAACAAAAATCTTGTGAAGTTCTGATGTTGTTTTCTGAGCCAACAAAGAGTTGGCAATAGTTTTCTTCACCTTTTTCACATATTAGGAAGCTGTGGTTGTCATTGTTAAGTGCCATTGAGTTGGTTCTGATACATAGCGACCCTGAATAGGGTTTCCAAGGAGTAACTGGTGAGCTTGAACTGCCACTCCTTGGAAACCCACACAGGTCGCTTTGAGTGGGAACTGACTCAACAGGAATAACAACAACAACAACAACAACAACAACCGTTTAATATGTGAAAAAGGTGAAGAAAACTATTGCCACCTCTCCAGGCTTAGAAAACAACACCATAACTTCACAAGGCACTTTTTTTTATTCCCCTTATATTGGCCAATTCATTCAGTTAGTCCTTCTAAGCTGTGAGAACAGGTGATTATACATTTTCAGCTCCTAAAACTTGG